>NC_091215.1:5433441-5458441 GCF_040958095.1 Procambarus clarkii | reverse complement strand
TAATGACAATGGAAGGACCAAAAGTAGTAGTAGCAGTGATATATAACCCGCCACCAAATGACAGAAGACCAAGGCAAGAGTATGACAACAACAACACGTCAGTTAACACTATAACTGAGAAGGCAGCCTCTGCTTCCTGTAGAAATAGATCCCATCTGCTCATCATGGGGAAATTCAATCATGGAAGGATAGACATGGAAGGATAGGAGAACAAGGATCCGCATGGAGGAGAATATACATGGAGAACCAAGCTAATGGAAGTGGCGACAAGAAACATTCTAAGCCAACATGTCAAGGAACCCACTAGGATGAGAGGTAATAATGAACCAGCAAGATTCGACCTAGTCTTCACTCTGAACAACTCCGACATAAGGGAAATCGGTTTTGAGGCCCCAGTAGGAATAAGCAACCACAGTACACTGGTGTTTGAGTATCTGGTTGAGGAAGGGTTAATGAACTCGAGGAGCGGCACTGAAAACAAAAGGCTGGCTTTCCGTTAGGGAAACTACGAGGAGATAAGAAGATTCCTAACAGATATAACTTGGGTAACAGAGCTCATGGGTAAGACGGCCCAAGACTATATCAGACTAGACCACATCACGCAGAAGTACAAGAAGGCAGCAAACAAGTTTGTCCCAGTCCAAAAGGAAGACAACGACATGAAGATGAGAAACCCCATGGTTTAATCAGAGATGTAGACTAGCTAAGCAGCAAAGTAAAAGGGCATGGAGAAAATATAGGAATAACAGGATACTTGGGAGCAGAGAAAGATACCAGAGTGCCAGGAATGAATATGTCAGGATGAGAAGAGAGGCAGAAAGACAATACGAAAATGACATCACGAGCAAGGCAAAGACTTGGCCTAAATTGCTGCACAGCCACTTAAGGAGAAAAACAACAGTTTTTTATTTTTTTTCTATCACAGACGTGGCCACACAGTTACAATGCTAACCAGCCAACCTGTCCTCTTAAAAAGAACGTCGCTTTTGGCCGTTTGCCTGTATGGCCGAATTTGGACGTAATTTGAAAATGAAAAAAATATGAAAATAAATTTGGGATTTTTTTTTTCAACAACAGTAAGTTAAGGGTCCTCTGATAGGTTAGGTGGGCAGGAAATTCTCATAAAGTTTCAAAACGTTATGAAAAACGTTAATTTAAAGTGCCCTCTCATAACCTCTGCGCGTACGTCGGACGACTCAAACAGAAAACGGAAGAGAACGTCACTTTTGTGAGTCGATTTCATTAAATTACGTCCAAATTTAGCCATATCACGCATACGAGCCAAAAGTGACGTTATTTTTATGAGGACGGGTTGAACCAGCATATATACATTTTCTTCTGTCCTCCGTGGACAGGGTTAGAGATGTGTTAAACATATAGTTCAAGGGTTTATTGAACAATCAACCAGAGAAGGTGATTCGGTGCTTTTAAAATGCTAAGCTAACCTACACACGTAAATACATAGATACACAGATTTACGTATGCCCTACATAAAGTGTTCGATGTGTCCTTTACATAGTGTCATTAATGTGCATTTACAAAGGTGAAATGTAATTCTGATCAGCTTTCATGTATACTTTATACATATACATACACACACACATGCATTCACATACATTTGTCTCTTTTACTCTGACAGGGTGAGATAGCTGATAGAGAAACTAGTGTGCAATTAACTACTGAAGGTGATTAAGGTGCTTTTAAAAGCTCAGGTTATATTGTAACATCACATACATACATTATATAATTGATACATTACATGGTTAATCTTGGGTACAAGTCCAATATATCGTCAAATGTTCCAGTACTCATATAGTAATTACACAGTTCAGCATACCTTCGCCGAGGAGTGCGAAAGTCAGTCAATATGGGACATTCTACAATATAATGTTAAAGAGAGTGCATGTTTTCGCTTTTACAAAGTTGACACATTGTGTACTCGACATTTGAGTTTTGAGAAAGCTGCCAGATACGTCTATATCCCAGGCGTATTCTGGCCACTATAACATCACATTGCCGGGTTCTTGTTCTATTAGTCCCATATGTGAATGTCTCCTCACGATATCTATTATAATATTTAATGCTACAACTTTCCGGTCTTTGTGAATTTGTTAGGTCGGTGAGATCTTCATTAGATATTTAAGTATTCTCTTTGTCACTGCTAATGAAACACCCAAATCAATTTCTACCACTGGTTTTCTACAGGCTGTCTTTGCAAGCATATCAACAGTGTCATGCCTTGAGATGCCAACATGTGATGGTATCCATAGGAATTTAATTTCAAATCTGTTTTCTTTAGCAGCTAAAACATTCATTCGAATATCACTGACTATTTTCTGGGTGTCACTACTATGTACGTTCAATGCCAGGAATGCACTCTGCGAGTCACAGTATATAAGTCCACTGCCTTTGTGTGGTAATGAAATTAAGGATAGGGGCAGAAGGTTTCGCTATAAACGACAAGGAAGTGTGTGAGGAACTGAATAAGAAATTCCAGGAGTTCTTCACCTCAGAGCAAGGAGAAATTCCAGAGATAAAAGAGGGAATAGTTAACCAGGTACCACTAGAAGAGTTTGAGATTACCAGTGGGGAAGTAAGGAAGTTGTTACTAGAGTTGGATGTGACAAAGGCTATAGATTCCCAGATGGAATCTCCCCTTGGATACTAAAGGAAGGGAGCAGAAGCACTGTGCTTGCTACTCTCCATAGTGTATAACAAATCACTGGCAACACGGGAGCTGCCAGAAATTTGGAAAACAGCTAATGTAGTCCCGATATACAAGAAGGGGGATAGACAGGAGGCACTGAACTACAGGCCAGTGTCCCTAACCTGCATACCATGAAAGCTGATGGAGAAGATTGTGCGAAGGAAGCTAGTGGAACATCTGGAGCGAAGTTGACTTTGTAACACAGCATCAACATGGGTTCAAGGTTGGCAAGTCCTGCCTCACAGGGTTAATTGAATTCTATGACCAGGCAACAAAAATAAGGCAAGAAAGAGAGGACAGACTGCATATTTTTGGATTGCCAGAAAGCCTTTGATGCAGTACCACACAAGAGGCTTGTGAAAAAGCTGGAGATGCAGGCTGGAGTGAAAGGGAAGGTACTCCATTGGATAAGGGAGTACCTAAGCAACAGAAGACAACGACTCACTGTGATGGGTGAGGTCTCAGATTGGCGAGACGTCACAAGTGGAGTCCCGCAGGGGTCAGTCCTTGGACCTATACTGTTTCTGATATATGTAAATGATCTCCCAGAGGGTATAGACTCGTTTTTCTCAATGTTTGCTGATGACGCAAAAATTATAAGGAGGATTGAAACAGAGGAGAATAGTAGGAGGCTACAAGATGACCTGAAAAGATTGAATAAATGGTCAAACAAATGGCTGCTCAAGTTCAACCCGAGTAAATACAAAGTAATGAAACTAGGCGGCGGAAACAGAAGGCCAGACACAGGATACAGAATAGGAGATGAAGTACTCCATGAAACGGACAGAAAAAAAGATCTAGGGGTTGATATCACATCAAACCTGTCTCCTGAAGCTCACATAAAAAGAATTACGTCTGCGGCATATGCGAGCCTGGCTAACATCAGAACAGTAATCAGGAACCTGTGTAAGGAATCATTTAGAATCTTGTATACCACATATGTAAGACCAATCCTGGAGTATGCAGCACCTGCATGGAGCCCATACTTTGTCAAGCACAAGACGAAGCTGGAAAAGTTACAGAGGTATACCACTAAACTTGTCCCGGAACAAAGAGTCATGAGTTACAAGGAAAGGATGTGAGAGATGCACCTAAGGTAAGGTAATTATCAAAAGAAAGCACCAAACCAGGAAGGCTATGTAGCACCATCAAAGTGCGAAATAATCAGAGGGCGCTAAATATCACCAAGAATGCCAATACGAGAACAGAAACGCATAAGTTGAACAATATCAAAAGTATCCGATTCACCAAGAATTCTATCAAGGGACAAGTGACCGCGAGGGATGGTCAGAAAGCAAGACACACGCTCGTCCTGGAAGTCAGGACATTACTTACTTCAGAGGACCAACAACCCTGCCAACGGGCAACGATGGAAGAATGAATAACAGGATAAAAGTCGGAATAACGAATACCTTTACAGGAGATGGGACAAGAACGGATAGCTTCACTAGCGGCAGCATCCGAACGCTCATTTAAAGAAACACCAATATGGCTGGGAACCCAGCAAGAATCTACTGATTTAAATTTACTAGAAATAAGAAACAGCCAATGTTGAATCTCGATAACCACCGGATGGACAGGATTAAAGGACCTTAGAGCCATGAGGGCAGTACGAGAGTCAACTACAACCACAAAGGAGGAACGACAATGAGAAAGCAAGAGACGGAGAGCACAGAGAATAGCATAAGAGAGAGTAGAGAGTAGCCCACACCATCCGCAGACTTAGACCCATCGGTGAAGACGGAAATAGAGTGGGAGTGTGAACAAAAGTGCTCAAGGAAAAGACGTTTCAGAACCGTAGGAGGGGTAAAAGCTTTAGTGAAGCGAGTCAAGGATGTACAAAACTTTGGAAGAAGACTCTCCACGGAGGCAAGGAAGGAACAATACGAGGAGAAACATTAGAAATATGAACAGAAAGAGAATCCTGTAAGCGAGATAACGGGACAGAATGAGGGAGGCGATGAAGAGGAACAGGAACCACAGAAGGGGTAAAAGTTAAAGCACGAAAGAGGCGAGAGGAAGGATGTTGTAAGGACCGCGCAAGATAGCGAAGACAGTAGCGATCACGGCAGTCCTGGAGAGAGAGGAAGCCAGTGTCAACATACAAACTGAGGGCGGAAGTTGAACGAAATGCACCAGAGCTGAGACGCAACCCAGCATGGTGCAAAGCATAAAGACGGCGAAGAGTAGAAGGAGAGGCAGAAGAGTATGCAGGGCCACCATAATCGAGTTTAGACAGGAGGAGCGAGGAGTGCAAATAGAGGAGCGTGCACCTATCCTCTCCCCAAGAAGTATGGGACAAACCCTTAATTAGGTTAAGGGCCTTAGTGCATTCAACTTGGAGGTTAGAGATATGAGCTGACCAAGACAAACGAGTGTCAAAGATTAACCCCAAAAGCTTAGCGGAATCCCTGTACACAAAGGGATGACCCTAAAGCGACAAAGAGGGACGAAGAACGACATGCTTCGGAGTAAAAGTCATAGCACAAGTCTTAGACGCAGAGAACTTGAAGCCATGGTCGGTGGCCCAAGACGACATGGCATCAATCGCAAGTTGAAGCCGCCGTTGAAGGAGAGGCGAATCACAACCCTGACAGCAAAGGGTAAGATCGTCAAGATATTGAGCGAAGAAGATACCAGAAGGAAGAGAGGAAAGAAGACCATTGAGGGCAACTAGAAAAAGAGTATTGCTCAGAACACTTCCCTGGGGTACACATTCATACTGCCAAAAAGGGGCAAAGAGAGTGGTACCAAGCCGCACACGAAAGGAACGACGAGAGAGGAAACTCTGGAGGAAGAGAGGGAGATTCCCACGAAGGCCAAAAGAATGAAGTTGATACAAAATATGAATCCGCCAGATAGTGTCGTAAGCCTTTTCCGAGTCAAAAAGGACGGCAACAACGGAGGTCTTCGCAGCAAAAGCAGTACGAATATAGACCTCCAAGTTCACCAGGACATCCGTTGTGCTGCGGCACTTGCGAAAACCAAATTGAGAATGTTGTTGTTGTTAAAGATTCGCTACCTGGAACAAAGTTCCAAGTAACACGGGCAATGGCGAGCCCGTAGCAAATTGAGAAGGGGAGAGGTGGTGATAAAGTTCTAAGAACCACATCAAACGAACGTTAACCATACGTTCAAAGAGCTTGCAGACACAACTCGTGAGGGCAATAGGGCGGAAATCCTTGGGGGATGACCCGAGAGACCCTGGTTTCCGAATAGGGAGGACAACAATATCGAGCCAGTCTTCAGGGACTGACGACGACTTTCAGACCCGATTGTACAGACTCAGTAAATACTGAAACGTGCACAGAGGGAGATGGCAATTTATTTCATAATGAATGCCATCGGAGCCCGCCACCGGAGAACCGCAGAGGGCCAGGGCAGACTGAAGGTCAGAGAGAGAGAAGGGATCATTATAGGGAAGGTGAAGATGAGTACAGAAAATTAAAGGACGAGATTCAAGAATAGGCTTACGAAGAAGGAAGGATTGGGGAAGATGAAAACCAGAACTAACAGATGAAAAGTGGAAACCCAGTTCAGTCGCGACCTGCAACGGGTCCGCCACAAGAGCACCACGGAGGCGAAGGACCGGCGACACATCGGGAACGAACTTACCTGCAATCTTGCAAATACGCTTCCAGACGTAGAAGAGTCTCGGACGTAGCGGTGGAGACATAAGATATCCAGAAAGAAAGTTTAGCCACACGGATGGTCCTACGAGCCACTGCACTTGCTTTCCGAAACAAATGAAAAGACCCAACCGTCTGCTGGTGGCGATGTCTCTTCCAGGCTGCACGCTTACAGTGGACAGCCCGAGCACAGACCACATTCCACCAGGGAACGTACTTCCGCGTTACCCGAGAGGAAGAGCGAGGAATAGAGAGGAGGGCAACGTCGAAGACAGTGACATGAAAAAGAAGGAGGGTGCGAGGGAGAGGCAGAACGGAGAGGTCGGAAATAGTAGCACGGAGAGTAAAGAGGCGCCAGTCAGCCTCGGCAAACCGCCACCTAGGGAAGGAGAAAGGAGAGTAAAAAGAAAAAAAAAGGAACAACGATAGGAAAATGATCACTGCCATGGAGGTCATCAAGGATTCGCCACCTGAAATCCAAGGAAAGTGATGACGAGCACAGAGAAAGATCGAAACAGGGAAGGGAGCGAGTCCAAAAGTCCAAACGAGTGGGCTCACCAGAATTAAGAAGTGACAGGGAAGAAGAGAGGATAAAAGGTTCAAGGAGGCGACTCCGGGTGTTTGTCAGCACATCACCCCAAAAAGCATAACGACAATTGAAATCACCCAGCAGGAGCACAGGCTCCGGCAAAGAGTCTAGGAGGTGTTTAAGATCGGGAAGAGAAAGTGAGACAGTTGGGGGGGGGGGGGGGGGGGGGGAAGAGATAAATGGAACAAACCGTGTACCATTTACGCACAAAGACACGGGCAGCAGAACAGTGTAGAGGCGAGGAAAAAAGTAAGGGGGTGAAAGAAACATCTGAGCAAATCAAGAGAGCAGAAGAGTTATGGGCCCCAGCAACAGTTGGGGGGGGGGAAGGGGAAAAAATAGCAACGGAAGCAACTAGGACGAGCACCAAGCATCGGCTCCTGGAGACAGACACAAAGGGGCGAAAACTGTGAAATTAGAAGTTGAAGGTCAAGGAAATTGGCGTAATATTCATGGATGTTCCACTGAAGAATAAACATCTGCAAAAAGAGAAAGGATAGCATCAGAGAACAAAGAAGAAACAAAGGTGAAAAAGGAACACAGCACGTTAAAGAAGCACAGGGTCAGGGTCAGCGAAGTCAGGGTTAGGGGGGCATGGGTAAACTGAGTAAAAAAGGAGGGAAAGAAGCGGGAGGGCAGACCAGAGGTGGACGAGCAGGGTCTGGAGGAGGAGAAGGAAGAGGAGGAGTAGGAGGAGGAGGAGGAGGGGCAGAAAGAGGGGAGCACACCTCAGCAAGGGCAGTAACCGAGACGGAACTGGTGGTTAAAGAAACACCCACAGTAGGAACAGGGGGCTCCACCACCGAAGCGGGAGGGGAAGGAACGATAGAATCAGAGATAGGGGGGGAAAAAGAAAGCGAAGCCTTCTTACCGATAGGGGAGGAAGAAGGAGAGAAGCCAGGTTTCCGCTTCTGACTCAAAGAGACAGGTGTCTTAGCAGCAATGTACTGGGCAACAGACTCCAGCGTCTCGATAGGAGAAGAAGAGCGAGAGCAAACAACACGACCACCAGGAGAGCGATGGACATCGGCCCGCACAGTCAGGCGGCGTGGAGAGCCAAGAGACGGAAGAGAATGACGGGAAGGAGGACCAGAGGGAGAGGAGAAAGAAGACACAGGAGACATGACAGACTGGGTAGAGAGAAGAGGAGCCCTAGACAGAGAACCAGAAGGGGGACCAGGAAAAGACAAACGGTCCTGGTGCTTTAAGTTGAGGACGGCCGCCTCAAGTTTGTAACGTATACACGTGCGGGAGAGGGAGAAGATAGGGTGGGCCTCATCGCAATTGAGGCGGCGGGTCTGGGGAGAAGTGCACTCCAACTTAGAGTGACCCTCGCCTCCATACATGGAACAGAGAGAGACAGGACTAGAGCATTTGAGGGCACCATGCCCAAACCTCCAGCACTTACTGCAGAGCCGAGGAGATGTAATATACTCCTGAACGGAGCATCTGGCACCAGCAAGAATGACCGAGGGCGGAAGGGTCCTACCATTAAAGGTAATCTTCACAACCCGAAGGGGCAGACAGTGATGACTACGAGGGGGACGAGTAAACGTATCCACCTGGAGGACAGAATGACCCTGGGCCTCGAGGATATGCTTGATATCTTCGTGGCAGTCTTTTAGATTCCTAACACCGGTTGCAACATGGTGCGGAAGGAGAACAGAGCCAACACTGGCATTTAACCAAGCATTCTTTAAGACCCAAACAGGGGTCTCGCCAAGGCAGGATAAGGCGGCCAAGCGGGTGGCTGCATCTTGAGAAGGGGCAGCAACGACACGGGTACCGAGACAGGGGGGGTTGAAGGCAACAGAGGCATTTACGGAATCTACAAGATGCCTATGAAGGGAAAAATCGTCAGGAGGAGTTGAATCTAAAGGATGGAGGTCAAAGTACTTAGTCCACGTAGCAGGACCAAACAAAGCATAGTACGAATTAGTATGGGAAGGGAGCATATGAGAGCGACCGTGGCGGGGACGGCGATGAGAAACTTTAGAGAGAGACGGGTCAAAAGGTGCAGTAGTCACAATAAGAGATGGAGCCATGCAAGGGAACGAGGCGGTCACCACAGCAGGCTTGGGGCTCGACCCAACCACAGAGGAGGGGAGCAGGGAGGAAGAGTCCGGTCTGGGCCTAAACCGGGCCCTGTTGTGGGGGCTACAGAGCTCGGTCTTCCAGGACGGTCCGACTCAGGGGCCTGGTCGCCCACCCCATGAGCCTGGGTAAGAGAAGTCGTGTCCTCATCCATGCAGCAAACAATATCAAAAGTTTGGGACCTGGAACCAAGGGATACCACCTACCAGGGCAGCCAGGGAGGCTGAGCGCAGACCAGTACAGAAAGGGTGTGTCGTCTCCAGCAGTGCTCCCCCTCTTCAACAGGGGAGTCCTACTACATCGTCCATTCTCCCACACTGGTGCTAAGACCCCATTCCCCCCTATCTCCCTAGCCTGGACACCCAACCATCCACTCAGGGCGGCCTCTCACAGGCGACCCCTCCAGCGGGTGGTCCGATGGCTCACAAGGCCCCCTACATGGTGCCCTTCAGCACGTACACCACCCAAAGAGGGGGCACAGGCAACCCACACCGGTCCCAGGGAGGTGTACGTGAGCCCCTCACCACGGCAAGGAGGCACCACGGAGGAGAGAGAGTTGCACCTTGCGACAGTGAAAGACAGAAGAGTAAGGGGAGACATGATCACAACCTACAAAATCCTCTAGGGGTATTGACAGGGTGGCCAAGGATAAACTATTCAACACTGGTGGTACATGAACAAGGGGGACATAGGTGGAAACTGAGTACCCAAATGACCCACAGGGACGTTAGAAAGAACTTTTTCAGTGTCTAATTAGTTAACAGATGGAATGCATTAGGCAGTGATGTGGTGGAGGCTGACTCCATACACAGTTTTAAATGTAGATATGATAGAGCTCAGTAGGTTCAGGAATCTGTACATCACTTGATTGACGGTTCAGAGGCGGGACCAAAGAGCCAAAGCTCAACCTCTGCAAGCACAAATAGCTGAGGTGAGTACACCTGCAAGCACAAATTGGTGAGTACACACGCACACACACACATGCACGCACACACATGCACACAGGAAGTGGCTAGCAGGAACGGATCCAGGCTACTAATCATGGGAGACTTCAACCATGGAAAGATAGATTGGGGGAACAGAGACCCACATGGAGGCCCAGACACATGGAGAGCTAAGCTGCTGGATGTGGCAACAAGAAACTTTCTAAGTCAACACGTCAAGGGACCGACAAGAACGAGAGGAGGGGATGAACCAGCCTTGCTTGATCTGATATTTACCCTAAATGAGTCGGATATAAGGGAAGTTAAGTTGGAAGCCCCCTTGGGAATGAGTGATCATAGTGTATTGAGCTTTGAGTACCTGTTTAAGCTAGGAATTATCACCCCCAAAAAAGAACTGGGAAACAAAGGGCTGGCGTACCGAAAGGGAAACTATGAGAGATGAATAAATTCCTATGGGATATACATTGGGACACAGAACTCGGAACCAAGTCCGTACAAGACACGATGGACTATATCACCCAAAAATGTCAGGAGGCTGTAAGCAGGTTTGTCCCAGCCCAAAAGGAAAAAAAAACAGAGAAGCAAAGGAAGAATCCGTGGTTTAATAGGGAATGTATGAAAGCAAAGGAGCTGAACAAAAATGCATGGAGGAACTTCCGTAATAACAGAACACCAGAAAGTAGAGAGAGATACCAGAGAACCAGGAACGAGTACGTTAGTGTGAGAAGAGCAGCTGAGAAAAGGTATGAAAATGAGATAGCTAATAAAGCCAAGACCGAACCAAAGCTACTACACAGTCATATTAGGAGGAAGACAACAGTGAAGGAACAGGTGATGAAACTTAGGGTGGGCGAGAACAGGTACACATAGAATGACAAAGAGGTGTGTGAAGAACTCAACAAAAGGTTCCAGGAGGTCTTTACAATAGAACAGGGAGAAATCAAGGTGCTAGGAGAGGTGGCAGCAAACCAGGTGACCTTGGAAAGGTTCGAAATTACAAGAGATGAGGTCAAGAAGCACCTATTGGAGCTGGATGTGAGAAAAGCTGTTGGGCGGGATGGAATCTCACCATGGGTATTGAAAGAGTGTGCAGGAGCACTTAGCTTGCCACTCTCCATAGTGTATAGTAGGTCACTGGAAACTGGAGACCTACCAGAAGTATGGAAGACTGCTAATGTAGTACCAATATTTAAAAAGGGTGACAGACAAGAGGCACTGAACTACAGGCCAGTGTCCTTAACTTGTATACCATGCAAGGTGATGGAGAAGATTGTGAGAAAAAACCTAGTAACACATCTGGAGAGAAGAGACTTCGTGACAACCCATCAACATGGGTTCAGGGAGGGTAAATCTTGCCTTACAGGCTTGATAGAATTCTATGATCAGGTGACAAAGATTAAGCAAGAAAGAGAAGGATGGGCGGACTGCATTTTTTTGGACTGTCGGAAAGCTTTTGACACAGTACCCCATAAAAGGTTGATGCATAAGCTGGAGAAACAGGCAGGGGTAACTGGTAGGGCGCTCCAGTGGATAAGGGAGTACCTAAGCAATAGGAAGCAGAGAGTTATAGTGAGGGGTGAGACCTCAGAATGGCGGGAAGTCACCAGTGGAGTCCCACAGGGCTCTGTGCTTGGACCTATCCTGTTTCTGATATACGTAAATGATCTCCCAGAGGGTATAGACTCATTCCTCTCAATGTTTGCTGACGACGCCAAAATTATGAGAAGGATTAAGACAGAGGAGGACAGCTTGAGGCTTCAAGAAAACCTGGACAAGCTGCAGGAATGGTCGAACAAATGGATGTTATTGTTTAACCCAAGCAAATGTAATGTAATGAAGATAGGAGTAGGAAGCAGGAGACCAGATACAAAATATCACTTGGGAGATGAAATACTTCAAGAGTCAGAGAGAGAGAAAGACCTGGGGGTTGATACCACGCCAGACCTGTCCCCTGAAGCTCATATCAAGAGGATAACATCAGCAGCATATGCCTAGTTGGCTAACATAAGAACGGCCTTTAGAAACTTGTGTAAGGAATCTTTCAGAACATTATATACCACATATGTCAGACCAATCCTGGAGTATGCGGCTCCAGCATGGAGTCCATATCTAGTCAAGCATAAGAGTAAACTGGAAAAGGTTCAAAGGTTTGCCACCAGACTAGTACCCGAGCTGAGAGGTATGAGCTACGAGGAGAGACTACGGGAATTGAACCTCACTTCGTTGGAAGACAGAAGAGTTAGGGGGGACATGATCACCACATTCAAGATTCTCAAGGGAATTGACAGGGTTGATAAAGATAGGCTATTTAACACAAGGGGCACACGCACTAGGGGACACAGGTGGAAACTGAGTGCCCAAATGAGCCACAGAGATATTAGAAAGAACTTTTTTAGTGTCAGAGTGGTTGACAAATGGAATGCATTAGGAAGCAATGTGGTGGAGGCTGACTCCATACACAGTTTCAAGTGTAGATATGATAGAGCCCAATAGGCTCAGGAACCTGTACACCTGTTGATTGACGGTGGAGAGGCGGGACCAAAGAGCCAGAGCTCAACCCCCGCAAGCACAACTAGGTGAGTACAACTAGGTGAGTACACATGACCAGGCTGGCCAACATACGAACGGCATTCAGAAACTTGTGTAAAGAATCATTCAGAACTTTGTATACCACATATGTCAGGCCAATCCTGGAGTATGCAGCCCCAGCATGGAGTCCATATCTAGTCAAGCATAAGACTAAACTGGAAAAGGTTCAAAGGTTTGCCACCAGACTAGTACCCGAGCCGAGAGGTATGAGCTACGAGGAGAGACTACGGGAATTAAACCTCACTTCGCTGGAAGACAGAAGAGTTAGGGGGACATGATCACCACATTCAAAATTCTGAAGGGAATTGATAGGGTATATAAAGACAGTCTATTTAACACAAGGGGAACACGCACAAGGGAACACAGGTGGATACTGAGTGCCCAAATGAGCCACAGAGATATTAGAAAGAACTTTTTTAGTGTCAGAGTGGTTGACAAATGGAATGCATTAGGAAGTGATGTGGTGGAGGCTGACTCCATACACAGTTTCAAGTGTAGATATGATAGAGCGCAATAGGCTCAGGAATCTGTACACCTGTTGATTGACGGTTGAGAGGCGGGACCAAAGAGCCAGAGCTCAACCCCCGCAAACACAACTAGGTGAGTACACACGCACGCACACACACACACACACACGCACACGCACACGTACACGCACACGCACGCACACGCACACACACACACACACACACACACACACACACACACACACACACACACACACACACACACACACATCCCTTCCCCATTCCCATCATGTCCACCCTCCCATCTTTCCCCCCCTTTCCCCCCTCCCTCTTCATCTCATACCCTCCCATCTTTCCCCCCCTTTCCCCCCTCCCTCTTCATCTCATACCCTCCCTATCCCTCCTCCCCTATCACACCATATCCTCCATGTCCCCCTATCTCCTTAACCCACACCCTACCTGTCCCCCCTTCCATGAAACCCCCACCCCTCACCCCAAACTCCCCTGAAACCCTGCAAACCACCTCACAGATCATCTCACCCACTGAAAAGCTTCCCACACCAGCAGAATGCTCACCAAGGAAAGGGACAAGAAAATGAACTGAAGAAAGTGAGCTTCAAGGCAATGTACACTAACATAGATGGAATTACAAATAAAACAAGTGAACTCGGAGAATGGGCACTAGAAGAAAACCCAGACAAAATAGCACTCACAGAAACAAAGCTAACAAACACCATAACAAACGCAGTGTTTCCACAGGGCTACTATGTAGTGAGGAAAGAGAGAGAAGGGAGAGGAGGAGGTGGTGTAGCTTTGCTACTAAGAGAAGGTTGGAGTTTCGAAGAGATGGTAATTCAGAACTGTGAAGGTTTCAGTGACTACATATCAGGCACCATAGCAACTGGAGGACAGAAAATTATAGTATTAGTCATATATAACCCCCCACCGAATGTCAGAAGACCCAGACAGGAATATGATAGAAACAACATGGCCACCATCAATATAATAGAGAGAGCAGCTTCTGTGGCTAGCAGGAACGGATCCAGGCTACTAATCATGGGAGACTTCAACCATGGAAAGATAGATTGGAGGAACAGATACCCACATGGAGGCCCAGACACATGGAGAGCTAAGCTGCTGGATGTGGCAACAAGAAACTTTCTAAGTCAACACGTCAAGGGACCGACAAGAACGAGAGGAGGGGATGAACCAGCCTGGTTAATACCTGGTTGATGGGGTTCTGGGAGTTCTTCTACTCCCCAAGCCCGGCCCGAGGCCAGGCTCGACTTGTGAGAGTTTGGTCCACCAGGCTGTTGCTTGGAGCGGCCCGCAGGCCCACATACCCACCACAGCCCGGTTGGTCCGGCACCCCTTGGAGGAATAAATCTAGTTTCCTCTTGAAAATGTCCACGTTTGTTCCGGCAATATTTCTTATGCTTGCTGGGAGGACGTTGAACAACCGCGGACCTCTGATGTTTATACAGTGTTCTCTGATTGTGCCTATGGCACCTCTGCTCTTCATTGGTTCTATTCTACATTTTCTTCCATGTCGTTCACTCCAGTACGTTGTTATTTTACTGTGTAGATTTGGTACTTGGCCCTCCAGTATCTTCCAGGTGTATATTATTTGATATCTCTCTCGTCTTCTTTCTAGTGAGTACATTTGGAGGGCTTTGAGACGATCCCAATAATTTAGGTGCTTTATTGCGTCTATGCGTGCCGTATATGTTCTCTGTATTCCCTCTATTTCAGCAATCTCTCCTGCTTTGAAGGGGGAAGTGAGTACTGAGCAGTACTCAAGACGGGACAACACAAGTGCCTTGAAGAGTACAACCATTGTGATGGGATCCCTGGATTTGAAAGTTCTCGTAATCCATCCTATCATTTTTCTGGCTGTCGCAATATTTGCTTGGTTATGCTCCTTAAACGTTAGGTCGTCAGACATTGTTATTCCCAAATCCTTTACATGCTGTTTTCCTACTATGGGTACATTTGATTGTGTTTTGTACTCTGTATTATGTTTAAGGTCCTCATTTTTACCGTACCTGAGTACCTGGAATTTATCACTGTTAAACATCATGTTATTTTCTGATGCCCAGTCGAAACTTTATTAATATCAGCTTGAAGTTTTTCAATGTCCTCAGCCGAGGTAATTTTCATACTGATTTTTGTGTCATCTGCAAAGGATGATACGAAGCTGTGACTTGTATTTTTGTCTATATCTGATATGAGAATAAGGAAAAGCAGTGGTGGCAAGGACTGTACCCTGAGGTACAGAGCTTTTCACTGCACTTGGACTAGATTTTATATTGGTTGACAGTTACTCGCTGAGTCCTGTTTGACAGAAAACTGAGTATCCAGCGTCCCTACTTTACCGGTTATTCCCATTGACTTCATTTTGTGTGCTATCACGCCATGGTCACATTTATCGAAGGCCTTTGCGAAGTCCGTGTATATCACATCAGCATTCTGTTTCTCTTCTAATGCCTCAGTGACTTTGTCGTAGTGCTCAAGTAGCTGTGAGAGGCACGATCTTCCCGCTCGAAATCCATGTTGGCCTGGGTTATGAAGGTCATTGGTCTCCATGAAATTGGTGACCTGACTCCAAATCACTCTCTCAAATACTTTTATGATATGCGATGTTAGTGCAACTGGTCTATAATTTTTTGCCAATGCTTTGCTCCCTCCCTTGTGTAGAGGGGCTATGTCTGCTACTTTAAGTGCATCTGGTATCTCCCCCGTGTCCAAGCTCTTCCTCCACACTATACTGAGTGCCTGTGCTACCGGCACTTTGCATTTCTTTATAAATATTGAATTCCATGAGTCTGGACCTGGGGCCGAGTGCATGGGCATGTTTTCAATTTCTTTTTCAAAATTTAGTGCGCTCGTGTTTATATCAGTTATATTTACAGGGGTTTGAATATCCCGCATAAAGAAATTGTCTGGATCTTCCACCTTCATGTTGTTTATTGGAGTGCTAAACATGTCCTCATACTGCTTTTTTAGGATTTCACTAATTTCTTTGTCATCCTCCGTGTATGAACCTTCACTTGTACGAGGGAAACTATGAGGAGATGAATAAATTCCTATGGGATATACATTGGGACACAGAACTCGGAACCAAGTCCGTACAAGACATGATGGACTATATCACCCAAAAATGTCAGGAGGCTGTAAGCAGGTTTGTCCCAGCCCAAAAGGAAAAAAACAGAGAAGCAAAGGAAGAATCCGTGGTTTAATAGGGAATGTATGAAAGCAAAGGAGCTGAACAAAAATGCATGGAGGAACTTCCGTAATAACAGAACACCAGAAAGTAGAGAGAGATACCAGAGAACCAGGAACGAGTACGTTAGTGTGAGAAGAGCAGCTGAGAAAAGGTATGAAAATGATATAGCTAATAAAGCCAAGACCGAACCAAAGCTACTACACAGTCACATTAGGAGGAAGACAACAGTGAAGGAACAGGTGATGAAACTTAGGGTGGGCGAGAACAGGTACACAGAGAATGACAAAGAGGTGTGTGAAGAACTCAACAAAAGGTTCCAGGAGGTTTTTACAATAGAACAGGGAGAAGTCACGGCGCTGGGAGAGGTGGCAGCAAACCAGGTGACCTTGGAAAGGTTCGAAATTACAAGAGATGAGGTCAAGAAGCACCTATTGGAGCTGGATGTGAGAAAAGCTGTTGGGCCGGATGGAATCTCACCATGGGTATTGAAAAAGTGTGCAGGAGCACTTTGCTTGCCACTCTCCATAGTGTATAGTAGGTCACTGGAAACGGGAGACCTACCAGAAGTATGGAAGACTGCTAATGTAGTACCAATATTTAAAAAGGGTGACAGACAAGAGGCACTGAACTACAGGCCAGTGTCCTTAACTTGTATACCATGCAAGGTGATGGAGAAGATTGTGAGAAAAAACCTAGTAACACATCTGGAGAGAAGAGACTTCGTGACAACCCATCAACATGGGTTCAGGGAGGGTAAATCTTGACTTACAGGCTGGATAGAATTCTGTGATCAGGTGACAAAGATTAAGCAAGAAAGAGAAGGGTGGGCGGACTGCATTTTTTGGACTGTCGGAAAGCCTTTGACACAGTACCCCATAAAAGGTTGATGCATAAGCTGGAGATACAGGCAGGAGTAACTGGTAGGGCGCTCCAGTGGATGAGGGAGTACCTAAGCAATAGGAAGCTGAGAGTTATAGTGAGGGGTGAGACCTCAGAATGGCGTGAAGTCACCAGTGGAGTCCCACAGGGCACGGTGCTTGGACCTATCCTGTTTCTGATATACGTAAATGATCTCCCAGAGGGTATAGACTCATTCCTCTCAATGTTTGCTGACGACGCCAAAATTATGAGAAGGATTAAGACAGAGGAGGACAGCTTGAGGCTTCAAGAAGACCTGGACAAGCTGCAGGAATGGTCGAACAAATGGATGTTAGAGTTTAACCCCAAGCAAATGTAATGTAATGAAGATAGGGGTAGGAAGCAGGAGACCAGATACAAGGTATCACTTGGAGATGAAATACTTCAAGAATCAGAGATAGAGAGAAAGACCTGGGGGTTGATATCACGCCAGACCTGTCCCCTGAAGCTCATATCAAGAGGATAACATCAGAAGCATATGCCAGGTTTGCTAACATAAGAACGGCCTTTAGAAACTTGTGTAAGGAATCTTTCAGAACATTATATACCACATATGTCAGACCAATCCTGGAGTATGCGGCTCCAGCATGGAGTCCATATCTAGTCAAGCATAAGACTAAACTGGAAAAGGTTCAAAGGTTTGCCACCAGACTAGTACCCGAGCTGAGAGGTATGAGCTACGAGGAGAGACTACGGGAATTGAACCTCACTTCGTTGGAAGACAGAAGAATTAAGGGGGGACATGATCACCACATTCAAGATTCTCAAGGGAATCGACAGGGTTGATAAAGACAGGCTATTTAGCACAAGGGGCACACGCACTAGGGGACACAGGTGGAAACTGAGTGCCCAAATGAGCCACAGAGATATTAGAAAGAACTTTTTTAGTGTCAGAGTGGTTGACAAATGGAATGCATTAGGAAGTGATGTGGTGGAGGCTGACTCCATACACAGTTTCAAGTGTAGATATGATAGAGCCCAATAGGCTCAGGAACCTGTACACCAGTTGATTGACGGTTGAGAGGCGGGACCAAAGAGCCAGAGCTCAACCCCCGCAAGCACAACTAGGTGAGTACACACACACACACCACACACACACACACACACACACACACACACAGGTTAGGGACACTGGCCTGTAATTCAGTGCCTCCTGTCTATCCCCTTTCTTATATATCGGGACTACGTTAGCTGCTTTCCAAATTTCTGGCAGTTCCCCTGTTGTCAGTTATTTGTTATACACTATGGAGAGTGGGAGGAAGAAGAACTGTGCCTCCCACTCTCCATAGTGTATAACAAATCACTGACAACAGGGGAACTGCCAGAAATTTGGAAAGCAGCTAATGTAGTCCCGATATACAAGAAAGGGGATAGACAGGAGGCACTGAACTACAGGCCAGTGTCCCTAACCTGCATATCATGCAAGCCGATGGAGAAGATTGTGCGAAGAAAGCTAGTGGAGCATCTAGAGCGAAAGAACTTTGTAACACAGCTTCAACATGGGTTCAGGGATGGCAGGTCCTGCCTCACAGGGTTACATGAATTCTACGACCAGGCAACAAAAATCAGGCAAGAAAGAGAAGGGTGGGTAGACTGCATATTTTTGGATTGCCAGAAATCCTTTGACACAGTGCCACATCAAAGGACTAGTGCGAAAGCTGGAGATGCAGACAGGAGTGAGAGGGAAGGTACTCCATTGGATAAGGGAGTACCTAAGTAACAGAAGACAGCGAGTCACTGTGAGGGGTGAGGTCTCAGATTGGCGAGACGTCACCAGTGGGGTCCCGTAGAGTTAAGTCCTTGGACCCCATTCTATTTCTTATATATGTAAATGATCTTCCAAATGGTATAGAATCATTCCTCTCATTGTTTGCTGAAGATGCAAAAATTATGAGGATTAAGACGGAGAAAGACAGTATGAGGCCGCAAGATGACCTAGACAGACTGAATGAACGGTCCTACAAATGACTTCTAAAGTTCAACCCTAGTAAATGTAAGGTAATGTAACTAGGCAGTGGAAACAGGAGGCCAGACACAGGATACAGAATTGGAGATGAAGTCCTTCATGAAACGGACAGAGAGAAGGATCTAGGAGTTGATATCACACCAAACCTGTCTCCTGAAGCCCTCATCAAAAGAATAAAATCGGCGGCGTATGCGAGGCTGGCTAACCATCACAACTGCTTTCAGGAATCTGTGTAAGGAATCATTCAGAACCTTGTATACCAAATTTGTCAGACCAATCCTGGAGTATTCGGCCCCAGCATGAAGCCCGTACCTAGTCAAGCACAAGGCGACGCTTGAAAAAGTTCAGAGATATGCAACTAGTTTAGTACCTGAACTAAGAGGCATGAGTTACGAAGAAAGGCTGCGGGAATGTACCTCACGACACTCGAAGACACAAGAGTAAGGGGAGACATAATCACTACCTACAAAATTCTCAGAGGAATTGACAGGGTAGATAAAGATAAACTGTTTAACACGGGTGGAACACGTACAAGGGGGACACAGGGTGGAAACTTAGTACCCAAGTGAGCCACAGGGACGTTAGAAAGAACTTTTTCAGTGTCAGAGTAGTTAGCGGAAGGAATGCATTAGGCAGTGATGTGGTGGAGGCTGACTCATACACAGTTTCAAATGTAGATATGATAGAGCCCAGTAGCCTCAGGAACCTGTACACCAGTTGATTGACAGTTGAGAGGCCGGAACAAAGAGCTAGAGCTCAACCCCCCACAAGCACAATTAGGTGAGTACACACACACACACACGCTAACTGACTGGTGTCTGGTAGCTGAGCAGACAGCGCGCAGGACTCGTAATTCTGTGGCTCGGGTTCGATTCCCGGATCAGAATCTGATCAGGTGGGTAGAAATAGCCTTAGCTACTCTATCCCTTTGAGATTTCTTCTTTCTTATCTCAATAAACATACTTGAACCAATGGCCAAAGTTTCTTTCATCCTAATGCCCATGTTACCTAGCAGTAAATAGGTACCTGGGAGTTAGATAGGTGTTACGGAGCTCTTTCCCGGGTGTACTTACCTAATTGTACTTACCTAATTGTGCTTGCGGGGGTTAAGTTTTGGCTCTTTGGTCCCGCCTCTCGACTGTCAATCAACTGGTGTACAGATTCCTGAGCCTACTGGGCTCTATCATATCTATATTTGAAACTGTGTATGGAGTCAGCCTCCACCACATCACTGCCTAATGCATTCCATCCGTTAACTACTCTGACACTGAAAAAGTTCCTTCTAACGTCTCTGTGGCTCATGTGGGTACTCAGTTTCCACTTGTGTCCCCTTGTTCGCGACCCACCAGTGTTGAATAGTTCATCCTTGTTTACCCGGTCGATTCCTCTGAGGATTTTGTAGGTTGTGATCATGTCTCCCCTTACTCTTCTGTCTTCCAGTGTCGTAAGATGCATTTCCCGCAGCCTTTCCTTGTAACTCATGCCTATTAGTTCTGGACTAGTCTAGTGGCATACCTTTGGACTTTTTCCATCTTCGTCATGTGCTTGACAAGGTACGGGCTCCATGCTGGGGCCGCATACTCCAGGATTGGTCTTACATATGTGGTGTACAAAATTCTGAATTATTCCTTACACAGGTTCCTGAGCCACAGGTTCCTCTGTGGCTCATCTGAAGTACTAAGTTTCCACCAATGTTCCCTTGTTCGTGTTCCACCCGTGCTGAAGAGTTTGTCTTTGTCCACCCTGTCAATTCCCCTGAGAATTTTGTAGGTGGTTATCATGTCTCCCCCTTACTCTTCTGTTTTCCAGGGATGTGAAGTTCAGCTCCCATAGCCTTTCCTCATAGCTCATTCCTCTCAGTTCCGGGACGAGCCTGGTGGCATACCGCTGAATCTTCTCTAGCTCTGTCTTGTGTTTAACTAGGTATGGACTCCAGGCTGGAGCTGCATACTCCAGGATTGGTCTTACGTAAGTGGTATACAGGGTTCTGAAAGATTCCTTACACAAGTTTCTAAAGGCAGTTCTTATGTTGGCCAGTCTAGCATATGCCGCTGATGATATTCTTTTGATGTGGGCCTCTGGGGACAGGTTCGGTGTGATATTAACCCCCAAATCTTTCTCTCTATTTGACTCTTGTATGATTTCACCTCCCAGATGATACCTTGTGTTTAGCCTCCTTCTCCCTTCGCCTAATTTCATCACCTTACACTTTCCTGAGTTGAACTTTAGCAGCCATTTTCTAGACCATTCCTCCAGTTTATCCAAGTCGTCCTGTAGTCTCTGTCTATCTTCATCAGTCTTGATTCTTCTCATAATTTTTGCATCATCAGCAAACATTGAGAGGAATGAGTCTATACCCTCGGAAGATCGTTTACATAAATTAGAAACAGGATGGGTCCAAGTACTGAGCCCTGTTGGACTCCGCTGATGACATCTCGCCACTCTGATATCTCCCTCTCTCACCGTTACTCGCTGTTTCCTGTTGCTTAAGTACTCCCTTATCCACTGGAGCACCTTCCCTTTTACTCCTGCCTGTTGCTCCAATTTTTATAACTGACTTTTATGGGGTACTGTGTCAAAGGCTTTTTGACAGTCCAGGAAAATGCAGTCGGCCCACCCTTCTCTTTCCTGCCTTATTTTTTGTTGCATGGTCATAAAATTCTATTAAACCTGTGAGGCACGATTTACCATCCCTGAACCCATGTTGGTGGTGCGTTACAAAGTTATTTCCCTCCAGATGCTCTACGAGCCTTTTCCTCACGATCTTCAACATCACCTTGCATGGTATACAAGTTAAGGAAACTGACCTGTAGTTCAGTGCCTCTTGCCTGTCACCCTTCTTGTATATTGGGACCACGTTAGCTGTCTTCCAACTGTCTAGTAAGTCTCCTGTTTCCAGTGACCTGTTATGTACCATAGAGAGTGGCACACTTAGTGCTTCTGCACCATCCTTAATACCCATGGTGAGATTCTGTCAGGCCCAACAGCCTTTGTCACATCCAGCTCCAGCAGACACCTTTTGACCTCATCACTGGTGAGGTCAAATTCCTAAAAGGTTGCTTGGTTAGCCGCCTCCTCACATATTACAGGGGCTTCTCCTTGTTCTATTGTGAAGACCTCCTGGAATCTCTTGTTGAATTCTTCAAACACTTCCTTGTCATTCTCTGTGTATCTGTTCTCCCCTTTTCGCAGCTTCATCACTTGTTCCTTCACTGCTGTTTTCCTCCTGATGTGGCTGTGGAGCAGCTTTGGTTGGGTCTTCTTTACTTGCGATGTCATTTTCAAACTGTCTCTCTCTCTGCTTCCCTCCTCACTCTGAGGTACTCATTTCTGGCCCTCTGGTATCTCTCCTGCTCTCTGGTGTTCTGTTATTTCTGTAGTTTCTCTCTGTTCTTTTACTCAGTTGTTTCGTTACCTTGCATTCCTGGTTGAACCATGGGTTTTTCTGTTGTTTTTCGTTGTTCTCCTTTTGGACGGGGATAAACCTGTCTGCTGCTTCCTGGCACTTCTGGGTGACAAAATCCATCATGACCTGGATATTCTTGTCTCTAAGTTCTGTTTCCCATGATATTCCCCTGAGGAAGTTCCTCATCTCGTCATATTTTCCTCTTCGGTATTTCTGTCTTTTTCCCTCCGATCCCATCCTTGGATAGGTTATCCCTACTTCCACCAAGTACTCAAAGGTCAGTACACTGTGGTCACTCTTTCCTATGGGGGCTTCAACTTTGACTTCCCTTATTTCTGACTCATTCAGGGTGAATATCAAGTCGAGTCTAGCTGGTTCATCATTGCCTCTTACTCTTGTGGGTTCCTTGACATGCTGGCTCAGAAAATTCCTTGTTGCCACTTCCAAGAGTTTAGCTCTCCACGTATCTGCACCTCCATGTGGGTCCCCATTCTCCCAGTCTGTCTTTCTATGGTTGAAATCGCAATGATTAAGAGTCTTGAGCCATTCCTGCAGGCAACTGAAGCTGCTCTCTTATATTAATGGTTGCCATGTTGTTCCTATCAAACTCCTGTCTAGGTCTTCTGTCATCTCTCTTATACGGAGAAAACATGGCTAGGAGGCTAACTCGGGGAAGCCACCACAGGGAGACAAATGGCAGGGACAAACTCAGAGGATGGGGTGGAACAGGAAGCCTGGATTTAAAGGAATATTCCAGCAAATGTGGGATGAATTCAGTGAAGGACTGAGGGTAATGATGGAGACAGTAACCAACCTGCAGGAAGAACTAAGGGCAGCAAAGGAAGATAAAAGAAGCCTGAAGGAGACTCTCCCCCCAATACCAGACAAACCGTACCTCAGGGAGATGGGAATACTACTGTTGAGGGGACTTCTACAACACAACCCTCTTTTTGCAGAACTGCTTAAAAAGAGCCCTAAAGCTAGTCTGCAGTTAAGGAAGTTGCCATGGAAGTGGCTTCTTAGGAAGCAGCTAGAGGTACTAGCCAGCTGATAGAGCTGAAAAGAACAGTAGTAAAAGTAGGCATTCCCCTGGAAACACAAACCGTAACTGTCTCTATTTTCTGCTTGTTACGACTTGTAATAAAGTTGTTATATCTTAGCTTAACGTGTTTTTGACATATTAGAACGTTGTTACAACTTGCTATATTGGTTGTTATAACTGGTTAGGTGCTAAAAGTTGTTCGAACGTTGCACCAACGTCGTAGTTTCGGTATGTGTTTGGCGGGTAATGAGCAAACAGAGACCAGTCCAGTGGCAAGGAGAGACTAGGACAAAAATGAAGTTAATGAGATCCTTAAAGAGGTAAAGATGGAGAGAGCTGACCAAAATATTGAGAAGGTTTTCAGGATCGGACGGTACAACAAGGACAGAGACCGACTGATAGAGGTGGTATTCACAAGCGAGAGACCAAAAGAGGACTTGTTAGCAGGGAAGAGTGGACTAGCAAATGTACAGAAGTTCAAAAAAGTATTCCTACAGAGGGATGTGACATGGGACGAGAGAAGGAGGGCAGCAGCCATGAGGAGGGAGCGCAGGGAGAGAGAAAGGAATCTAGGAGCCACAACCCCCGAGCCCTACAATCCCAGAGGGGAGCAGGGAACCCTCCACAAGCAGTTCAACAGACACAGTGAGAAAAGCACCTCCCCCAGCCTCCACCCAATAGATGCCCTACCTGCCCCAACCCCTGGTGCCCAAGGTGCCCACCTTGGGTACCCTCCCCCACTCTCCCCAGGATCTCCCATCTTCCCCACCCCCCAAGCCCTCCCTAATCCCCATGCTCTTCCTTCTCCCCCACCCCCAAGCACTCCATTCTCTCCACCCCCACCAAACTCTTCAGTATCCCCCACCCACCTGAGCTCTCCATTCTCCCCCACTTTCCTAAGCCCTCTCTCTTCTTCCTCAACCCCCTCAGCACTCCCTTTCCCCCAACATCCCCCCCCCCGAAGCCCTCCTCTCTGTTATGCCCCACAAGGCCCCATTCCCCCCATCCCTCCAAACACTCCCTCCTCCCACACCCACCAAGCCTCCCCTTCTCCCACACCCCCAAGCCTTCCCCTCTCACCCCCCCCAGCCTCCCGACCCCCAAGCTCTCTTTTCTCCACAACCCCCTCATGCCCTCCCCCAACACCACCCTCCCAGCCCCGCACAGCCCAGATCCCCCAGGTCCCCCTTTATAGGGAGGTGCACCTCCCTTCCTGGTGCCTCCCTGTTTCCTTGCTTCAGGGGAATCAATATGATCTGAGAAAGGACAGAAGAGAGTCAGTTTCAGGGTGATGTACTAACATAGATGGGATCACAAGCAAGGCAAGTGAACTAAGGGAAAGAGCACAAGAAGTGAACCCAGATGTAATCGGACTCACAGAAACAAAACTCTCTGGAATCATAATGAATGCAGTGTTTCCCCA
>NC_091215.1:5328838-5432941 GCF_040958095.1 Procambarus clarkii | reverse complement strand
CGTCCACATTCACATCCACCGATGCCTCCTCCACAGGAAGCGGCGGGAAATCCTCCTCACTGAAGAGGTTCATGGGCACAACGGCAGATGCAGAACACCAAAAAGCCCAAAGCATAAGGCCCAAAAGGACACAACGATAATATGTCGAAGGCTGGCGAACGTAAAACACCCAAACGTGGTATCCCATGAGTTTCACAGAGACTGAATGTCTACCCTGAGACACATGCCCAGGGTGCGAATGTTCGTCTGCACACCCTTGAGCGGACTTGAAGATATTATGTGCAACCGCACACTAACAACAGCGCCCTACTGGCCGAATACTGCCGTAGCAGACCCTCCGGAAACTCCAAGGGCGCCCCATGAACACTGACATAAGTGAGGGCACCACTCCGATCAGAGAGGGCTGGGGGGGCAGTGATATTGGTCACTATGACTTGTGGCTTTTGTTTAGGCCACTGACCACTGATCAACCACTGGGGTTCCTTAAACCACATTTCGGTTTTAACTACTTGCCTTAGTGTCAATCCTCGTGAACGATAGTCAGCGGGGTTATCCTTTGTAGGAACATATCTCAATTTATACTAAGCTGACAACTCTCTAATCTCCCTAACTCGGTTACTGACATAGGGAGTTTTGTTGTGATTGTTTTTTACCCATTGTAAGATTGCCTCATCGTCTGACCACACTACTATCTCAGAGAAGTTAATGTAGTTTAGTGTCTTGGTCAGGTAATGAGCCAATCGGACACCTACTAACAAAGCCGTTAAATCCATTTGTGGTTAAGACCTCTTCTTTAGCAGGGCCACTCTGGCCATAGAAGTAAGTAAAATTGATTGCTCTGAGTTCATTAAGTAGGCTACCGTGCCATATGCCTTGCCTGAGGCGTCACAAAACACATGAAAGTTTATGGGTTGTTTTAGCCTATAGCATTATGAGGAAATTTAAGGGTACTGAGAATATTTAAATCTGCTGTGATCTGCTGCCATTTATCTTGCAAGTCACTAGGCAACGGATCGTCCCAACCCATTTTTGTTTGTCGCACTCCTGTATGAGCAGTTTGCCTTTAATCAAAATGAGGCTAATTATGTCTAAAGGGTCATATTACAACCCGTTTTCGCACTTTCGTATAGTCAATATTGACTTATTAAATACGTGCATATGTGACATACTAAACATACTAGTTTACCTTGAAAAGCTTCATAGAAAACATCGACCTTACATAACTTTCTTAGTATGTTAAGATAAGCATCTTATTGCTTCGTAATTACAATTATTACTTAACCTATACCTATTATAGGTCAAGTAATTACAATTATTACTTAACCTATACCTATAATAGGTTAAGTAATTACAATTGTTACTTAACCTATACCTATAATAGGTTAAGTAATAATTGTAATTACGAAGCAATAAGATGCTTATCTTAACATACTAAGAAGATTAGGTAAGGTCGGTGTTTTCTATGAAGCTTTTCAAGGTAAACTAGTATGTTTAGTATGTCACATATGTATGTATTTAATAAGTAAATATTGACTATAAGAAAGTGCGAGAACGGGTTGCAAATGATTTACTAGCAATGGATAATAACTTCCTCATAGTTAAAGAAGAATTAGTGTTTTCTGATTTAAGGACACTGATCTAATATTTAGCTCATCATCAGAAGTATTCCATTTCTTACCAAGGACTTTCAAAATATGGGGTACTTGGTACCCTGGAAATTCATTTACTATTTTCTGATTTAATTGTTCATCATTGGAAGCCTACGACTGTAGAGGCATATTAGCTCCCAGTAATTTGTGATTAGCCTCATGATATATTTCAATTAATTTTGATTTATCACTTGTAGTTCCCTGGAAATTGTCTACAAATGAATTATTGCTAATTTCGGTCTTGTGAGGACTGTCAGATTTCTTCAAATGTGTATTCAATGTTGCTTAAAGCAGAAACGGAGAAGAGGTAGCCCCAAATACGACTGATGCAAATTTGTAAATTACTATTTCACTTTGTGGATCATTGGGATCCTTTACCCAGAGGAACTTTGTGAAATTTTGCCGAAATTTTTGCAGACCTACTCTAAGGAAACCTTTACTTATATCGGCCGTATAGGCATAGGTTCCAAGGCGAAACTGTAACAATACGTCATTGAGTCTTTGTCTGACTTGGGCCAGTTTGTAGGTAATTGTTTAGTGAGACACTATTTGCTTTCACTTTGGCACTACAGTTGAATACAATTCTGATGGTGTAGTAATTGAATCTTTCAATAAGGCGTGGTGAGGCAAGTAACGTCCCTGATTAGAGTTATCATTCTCAACAACTTCAATAAACTTGTTGTCAAGTTGTTGTTCTATTAAGTTATGATACAGCTGTAATTTGTCAGGTTGCTTATTCAATTGAGCTACCTGGGATTACACCCAAGTGATTTACTGGTAATTGTGGATGATTTAATTTTCATTGCAATTTAACCCAGTATTGATTATCTTTGTAAATAACTCAGTTAAGGTATTGTTGTTAAGGTTCAAGTGTCATCTGGACTTGGTTGCTCAGGGACGATGCATAAAGTATCTAGATCCCAAAATTTATGTACAGGGGGATCAGAGGTATCTTCAGTCAAGTCTCTGAACTTGAGTAGTGACTGTTCTAAGCCTAGTCACACAACTATGATCGAGTTGACTTCGTTGACTATATACTGATGAGGAATTCTTCTGAGGTAGCACCGGTCCAGTAGGCAATTTGTCTCCAGCTGATAGCAACAGATTCATTCCCTGTTGCTTGGTGCATCCAGTGATAAAAATTTATAGAAATAATCATCTGCCCCCTACCAATATACCGACATCGGTGAGGTGGTCAGATTTTATTTTATGATTAGTCATCTTAACTCCTTTACCTTTCAGAAGTTTGTCTGTGTTCCCTAGACCATAAACATACAGGTCAGATGGGATCTTATCAATAATAATAGCCTGTACTGGGCTAGCATAGCCTCCAAGAAGTACTAAAACTCTCACAACATTATAATCGCGAGGTCTGGTGTGTTAAAAATCCGGAAATGTTTAACTTTGCTTGATGCAAGGGTTTGAGCTTTAACTGATCGTCTAATTGTTGATTAATGAATGTTTTCTTGACAAAAAGACCACGTGTGGTGATCCTAGATTTCTTATTAGTTAACCGTAGCTGAGCTGTAGGTAACGTTGTAATATTATCTTATTTAGTAGCAAGTACATTAACTTAATGATATACCTTGCAGTATTGTACAGTGGTGAAGGTACTCGGTTCCACTTGAAGTTTTGATGACCTGGTTCGTGTTACTCCATACAGTGTTGAGTGATGTTGGCCATTATGGCACTTGTTGCACACATGCAAGACAACCGTACAAGTGCTATGATCATGTGATCCCATGCATCATTTACAACGACATAACTCTTTGAGACGTTTAATACTCGCAGTACGATCTTTGTATGCACTACATCTAAATGTTATATGTTGTCCTTGGCAGAACAAACAGCTCCATCCTGCAGTAGTAGTAGTCTTAGGACGCACATTAACTAAAGGTTCAGAGGGATTTACTGTATAGGTACCTACACTGCTACCCTTCCTTCTTGAAGTGGGGGGGTAGTTGATTTAGATTTATTATTTGTTGGACCTAACTTGGGAAAATTTTGTGTGTACTGATTTATCAGTAATAGGTTGCTTTGGTTCAGATTTTATCTTATCATGAGCCTTCAGCCTGGTAACAGTGATTCTCAGTTTCTCGAAAATCTGGTCAAGGTAAAGGATCTCTGAAGAACAATGGAAAGGACATTCTGAAGCTGATACATTTACCTTTGTACCTAACGCTTTCACAGTGGAATCTACTTCCAACCTAAAGTCTTGAAGAAAGTCTGGTCGACCACTAGGTGGACTTATATCCTCTAATTTGTAAAAAAGATTAGCTACACTTAATTCCTTGTTACAGTAATTAGCATCCAACAGTTGTATAGCTATATCATAGTTATTGTCTTCAAGGGACAAATTAGCTATAACCTTCTT
Source organism: Procambarus clarkii (assembly GCF_040958095.1). NCBI lineage: Eukaryota > Metazoa > Arthropoda > Malacostraca > Decapoda > Cambaridae > Procambarus > Procambarus clarkii. The sequence goes on along the minus strand of NC_091215.1, from coordinate 5,428,918 downwards.
AGCTTCCCCTTTGTGGAGACTTTGAAGGTAAGAAAATTTAGTTACTTTATTTATGGATATTTTATAATGTATAGGAGCATTAAGGGGGCATAACTTCGTTTCTTATAAGTTGTTTAATGTCAGCCAATATTTTTTGACTAGTTGTATATGAAAAGGGCTGCAATTGTTCCAAGTTTCAGTATTGCAGCCTAAATATAAATGGGAATTTTTTTCAACGAATTTTACACATTTTCAAATCGAAACTACCATCATAAGTTTCAAATTAAATCATTTCTATGACCCTTTTCTATTACATTAGCATATAATAAAAGGATCTGTTTCAGCAGATTTTTTAAAATATGTTTAGTTTTACTAATACAAATAGTCAAAGTTCCATAAAAAATTATGCAAATATATCATGGTTCATTACTATTATAAAATCAATAAATGAACTTAGGAAAAAAAGCTTGAAACATATATGTAGAAACATCAACTCTACATATAAGATGTACGTTTCATGCAAATTGAATAAAAAATGAAAGAGTTATAGGACGTTTATGTTACTTGAAAATAAATAAGTAAAAAATAATATCTATGGTGCTTCCATCTGTGGCTGAGGTTGACATCAACCAATTTCCTCCAAAATTGGCACCCTTACAATAGGCGTACGTGCAGTCAGGTGTATAAATTTAATGGAAATCGTCCGATAAACAAATAAAAAAAATGAAAAAATAAACAAAAACAAAAAAATGATTATTTTTTAACTAAATTCTTTTGGATAAAACTAAAATATTTGTATTATATGATATTAAAAATATTAATAAAAATAAAAAACAATAGCATATAATAAAAATATTAAAAATATTTTTATTATATGCTATTGTGATACCTGAGAGTCATAGACATGATTTCAGTTGACACTTGTTTATGATGTTAATTGTTGACCATTTTGGAAATTTATTGACACGTAATTCAATATTTTTTTCTCCCTTCTTATTTATGCTACGATGCTGAGACTCGGACCAGATGAAACCTTTTTCATATACAACTCGTCGAAAAAGTTTGAATGAAATTGAACTAGTTTTCATTTATTACATATTTTTGCATTATGCCACCTTAAATGAAGTCCAAAGGTATCCCAATTTTCTTCATCCAGTCCACCAAAGGTGGGCAAATCGAAAGAAGGTAAACGTGCCTCTGCTTGAGCTGTACTGTACTCACCTAATTGTACTCACCTAATTGTGCTTGCGGGGGTTGAGCTCTGGCTCTTTGGTCCCGCCTCTCAACCGTCAATCAACTGGTGTACAGATTCCTGAGCCTACTGGGCTCTATCATATCTATATTTGAAACTGTGTGTGTGTGTGTGTGTACTCACCTAGTTGTACTCACCTAGTTGTGTTTGCGGGGGTTGAGCTCTGGCTCTTTGGTCCCGCCTCTCAACCGTCAATCAACAGGTGTACAGATTCATGAGCCTATCGGGCTCTGTCATATCTACACTTGAAACTGTGTATGGAGTCAGCCTCCACCACATCACTTCCTAATGCATTCCATTTGTCAACCACTCTGACACTAAAAAAGTTCTTTCTAATATCTCTGTGGCTCATTTGGGCACTCAGTTTCCACCTGTGTCCCCTTGTGCGTGTTCCCCTTGTGTTAAATAGACTGTCTTTATCTACCCTATCAATCCCCTTCAGAATCTTGAATGTGGTGATCATGTCCCCCCTAACTCTTCTGTCTTCCAGCGAAGTGAGGTTTAATTCCCGTAGTCTCTCCTCGTAGCTCATACCTCTCAGCTCGGGTACTAGTCTGGTGGCAAACCTTTGAACCTTTTCCAGTTTAGTCTTATCCTTGACTAGATATGGACTCCATGCTGGGGCTGCATACTCCAGGATTGGCCTGACATATGTGGTATACAAAGTTCTGAATGATTCTTTACACAAGTTTCTGAATGCCGTTCGTATGTTGGCCAGCCTGGCATATGCCGCTGATGTTATCCGCTTGATATGTGCTGCAGGAGACAGGTCTGGCGTGATATCAACCCCCAAGTCTTTTTCCTTCTCTGACTCCTGAAGAATTTCCTCTCCCAGATGATACCTTGTATCTGGCCTCCTGCTCCCTACACCTATCTTCATTACATTACATTTGGTTGGGTTAAACTCTAACAACCATTTGTTCGACCATTCCTTCAGCTTGTCTAGGTCTTCTTGAAGCCTCAAACAGTCCTCTTCTGTTTTAATCCTTCTCATAATTTTAGCATCGTCCGCAAACATTGAGAGAAATGAATCGATACCCTCCGGGAGATCATTTACATATATCAGAAACAAGATAGGACCGAGTACAGAGCCCTGTGGGACTCCACTGGTGACTTCACGCCAATCGGAGGTCTCACCCCTCACCGTAACTCTCTGCTTCCTATTGCTTAGATACTCCCTTATCCACTGGAGCACCTTACCAGCTACACCTGCCTGTCTCTCCAGCTTATGTACCAGCCTCTTATGCGGTACTGTGTCAAAGGCTTTCCGACAATCCAAGAAAATGCAGTCCGCCCAGCCCTCTCTTTCTTGCTTAATCTGTGTCACCTGATCGTAGAATTCTATCAAGCCTGTAAGGCAAGATTTACCCTCCCTGAATCCATGTTGGCGATTTGTCATGAAGTCCCTTCTCTCCAGATGTGTTACCAGGTTTTTTCTCACGATCTTCTCCATCACCTTGCATGGTATACAAGTCAAGGACACTGGCCTGTAGTTCAGTGCCTCTTGTCTGTCGCCCTTTTTGTATATTGGGACCACATTCGCCGTCTTCCATATTTCTGGTAGGTCTCCCGTCTCTAGTGACTTACTATACACTATGGAGAGTGGCAGGCAAAGTGCCTCTGCACACTCTTTCAGTACCCATGGTGAGATCCCATCTGGACCAACAGCCTTTCTAACATCCAGATCCAGCAGGTGTCTCTTGACCTCCTCTCTCGTAATTTCGAACTCCTCCAAGGCCGCCTGGTTTACCTTCCTTTCTCCTAGCACAGTGACCTCACCCTGTTCTATTGTGAAGACCTCCTGGAACCTCTTGTTAAGTTCCTCACACACCTCTCTGTCATTCTCTGTATACCTGTCCTCGCCTGTTCTAAGTTTCAATACCTGTTCTTTCACTGTTGTTTTCCTTCTGATGTGACTGTGGAGTAGCTTTGGTTCGGTCTTGGCTTTGTTTGCTATATCATTTTCAAAATTTTTCTCTGCTTCTCTTCTCACCCTGACGTACTCATTCCTGGTTCTCTGGTATCTCTGCTTTCTGGTGTTCTGTTATTCCGGAAGTTCCTCCACGCCTTTTTGTTCAGTTTCTTCGCTTCCATACATGCCCTATTATACCATGGATTCTTCTGTTGCTTCTCGGATTTTTCCCTTTGGGCCGGGATGAACCTGTTTACTGCCTCCTGACACTTTTGGGTAACATAGTCCATCATACCCTGTACAGACTTATCTCTGAGGTCTGTGTCCCAAGGTATTTCACTTAGGAAACTTCTCATCTGTTCATAATTCCCCTTTCGGTATGCCAGCCTTTTGATTCCTAGTTCTTTTTGGGGGGAGATAAGTCCTAGCTCTACCAGGTACTCAAAGTTCAATACACTGTGATCACTCATTCCCAAGGGCGCTTCCATCTTAACTTCCCTTATATCCCATTCATTTAGGGTAAATATCAAATCAAGCATTGCTGGTTCATCTTCTCCTCTCATTCTTGTTGGTTCTTTGGTGTGCTGGCTTAGAAAGTTTCTTGTTGCCACGTCCAGCAGCTTAGCTCTCCATGTTTCTGGTCCTCCATGCGGGTCTCTGTTCTTCCAATCTATCTTCCCATGGTTGAAGTCTCCCATAATTAGTAGTCCAGATCCATTCCTGCTAGCAACAGAAGCTGCTCTTTCTATTATGTTAATGGTGGCCATGTTGTTTCTATCATATTCCTGTCTAGGTCTTCTGTCATTTGGTGGTGGATTATATATGACTGCGACTATAATTTTTTTCCCTCCATTTGTTACAGTACCTGCTATGTAGTCACTGAAACCTTCGCAGCCCTGAATATCCATCTCCTCAAAATCCCAGCCTTGTCTTACCAGCAGAGCTACACCACCCCCACCTCGTCCTTCCCTCTCTTTCCTCATAACATAATAGTCCTGTGGGAACACTGCATTTGTTATCGTTTTCGTGATCTTTGTTTCTGTGAGGGCTATTATGTCTGGTTTTCCTCTAGTACCAGTTCTCCAAGCTCATTTGCTTTATTTGTAATTCCATCTATGTTTGTGTACATCGCTTTGAGGCTCACTTTCTTCTGTCCCTTCTCAAATCGCCTCCTTGGTGAGTGTTCTGCTGGTGGGGGAGGCTGTTCCATGGGTGTGAGGACCTGTGAGGTGGATAACAGGGTCTCAGAGGATACTGGGATGAGGGGCGGGGGATCCAGTGAAGGGGGAGGGACAGGGAGGGTATGGGGTGAAAGGGGAGGGAGGACGGGAAGGAAAGGGGGGGAGGGAGGACTCGGGAGGAGGGGAGGGGTAGAAGGGTGGGGATTGGGTGTGGGGGGAGGGAGATTTTGCTGAACATTTGTGTGGGGGCAGGGAGGGTTTGGGGTAGGGGGGTTTTCTATGCAGTGGAGGGAGGCGGGGTTGTCCTCCCTTCTGGTGTTACTGGGTAGCTGGTTGTGGGTTCCCCCCTCGCCTCTGGGGGTGTTGGGTTGGGAGCTGTTACTTCCTGGTTTTCCCCTCTCGCCCTGCGCCTCTTCCTTGCTTCTGCCGCCACGGCTCTCTCCTCCCTTGTCATGTCTCTCTGGAGGAATACATTTTTTAATTTTCCCACGTTTTTCAGGGAGCTCTTCCTTGATAGGATCTTCTCCTTTGTGTTCTCGTTTGCAAACACTATCTTTATCATTCGGTCTCGGTCTTTGTTGTACCGGCCTAGCCTGAAAACCTTCTCAATGCTATGCTCAGCCCCTTCCATGTCTAGTGCCTTTAGTACTTCATTCACTGCTGCTTTGTCCTTGTCACTCCACTCTGTCCTATTAGATCCTTCCTGCTCCTTAATACCCACAGCAACCACTGATCTGTTCCTTTCCAGCAGTTGGCTAGTGGAGCGTGCCGCCTCCTGCGAGGTGGCTGCTTTCATTGCCACCTCCATCACTGCAGTCATTACTTCAGAGTTATTTTTTTTTAGTATTTCCGCAAATGTTGCTTTTATTGTGGCATTCTCATCCAGAAAACTATTACCACCTTCTCCCTGGGTGGTTTTCTGATTCTCAGCCTCGATACCATTTTCTTTGAGGGCTCTAATCTCCTCCTTTGCTGCTGTCAGCTCTCTTTTCAGGTTGCTTATTTCGTTCTTCATTTCCTGCATCATTTCTTGCATCTCACTCTTGATGTCCTCCAGAAACTGGGCGAACATTTCCTTCATCTCGTCACCTTGGCTCTTTCCTGTTCCCCTGGGACCTCTGGCTGCCATGGTTGACCCTGTTGGGATGGGGGAGGGAGAGAGAGAGAGTTCTCACTGTGTTGAGATCCTGTTATGTTAGGTGTTACTTTATGTGTATTTAATACATTAAGTAGAAGATTGAATTTATCTTGAGTATCATCTTCATACTGAGATGTTTCTACTATGATCTGGTCTATTTCATCAGGATCAGTGTCACTACTGTTCACCACACTGACATATGACTCAATCATAGTCTTAACTTGTTCAAATTTGCGATCAGCGACACTTAAAGATATTTCTAGTTGATTACAGTCAACTGGCGAGGCTTTAAATAAGTTCTCTGACATATTGAGCAATCTCGTGAGAAGACCTTTAAGGCCTCTTCAATCAGGGATCTCTTAAATTTTTCTGAAGTAGCCATGTTGGCTTAATTTCAAGCCTTGTAGGGCTTGTAAAGTTGTTATTTATATAACTCCTAATATGTAATTTTCTTGGTTAGACTATGTGATCCTACCTCACGTAGAGGTTAGCTTCCTACCTAAACATGACATATATAAGATTTGAGTGATACTTTGGTATCACTACAGTAGCACCTAGGGCTAGTCCATCTCTTTCACCTTCGGTTGGTAGTGACATCTAGTAACACTCAAAGATGAACTAAAAAAAAATGTATAATGAAATATAAGTACACAATTCATGTAAAGAGTGAATCCCACCCTGCTTACGGTCTGCAAATATTAAATGTTGATTAACTAGTACTGTCTGATACAGTACTAATCTAGTAATAATTCTTATTAATGATAATAGCTAATAATGGGTTAGGCTAGAGCTGTACGTGATTCAGTATAATTCCAGTCTAAGAAATCCTACCCAATGTGGGTTGGCATATGAAACAGGAATAATAATGTGCAAATTGTTTTAGCAGTGCAATTTTTGGGATTTTGTAGTTTTTTGTTTCGATAGAATATGGTTATAGAGAATATATAGTTATAGAAAATACATATAGAACATTGAAATATATACAAGTTAATGTTGGCTTTCTTCCTACAAACTCCTGTAATGATTAATTGTTTTAATTAATTTGTTGGCCACATGTGTTCTAGACTCGTGACAAGTATTCTCCGTCTGGAGCAAGGTTTTCACAAAATGGTCTAGCAGAAAAATGTATGTAGGTAGCTTCCAAACTCACCCTTCTTCTTAGCCGAAAATTTATATATTACTGCACATTTGTAAAATTCTGGACTTACTTCCCAATGATTGCTACTTATTGGTTGGCGAGATTCCACTAAAATAAAGACAACTGTACAGTTATTTTCCTTAAAGAAATTGATTATGTTTCTAAGATTATTAATTATTTCGGATGGGAGTCGAGTTAGATGTATATCATTGCCACCAAGACATATGATTGTTAGATTGTATGGCCAGTCTAATGCTGATGTTAACACAGGGTTATTATAAAAATTGTGAGCTGTTGCTCCAGGAGACCTAAATATTCTTTGATTGAGACACCAATCAAACATAGCTTTTCCTCTAGTCAAGTCTCTTCCAACTGCTCTGCACGCCACCTAATGCAGGGTGGTGTAAACGTGGAATATAATTTACAATATTTTATTTTCATTTCTTATTTGATGGAAACATTGCCGACGTTTATTTACGTCATAATAACGTACTCTAGGTAACAATAGACGATTTTCCGCTATGTTTATCATTGAACCTAAGTGACGTTAGATAAATTACATATATATACGTAGGTGATATCCAGTTCATTAGACTTGTTTACTGGATCAGCTGATCATTGCTGTGGAAACTTTACGGATAAACAGTGATATAATTTAGCAAAATTTACTAAATTTAATTAAATCAATTGCCAATCTGTATTCCTTAATAAATTAAACAAGGTTAGACTGGGTTCAGTTCGATTAATATATACACATAGTTTATTCTCACAGAAGCCGAAGAGCTCATGCAATACCCGTATCTATATTAGTGAAAATTTGACTGTACTATGCTACGGGTTAGTAGAGTTAGTTATTTAATTTCCTAGCACAATAAATTCATGTTATTGTACTATCACCTAGTACATAAATTCATATTATCGTATATCGTAATAGTATTTGGGTGTGGGAAATTTCCAACATAACTCCGAGGGCGAGAGAACACCGGTCGCACTTCATGCTTTAGTACTGACATACCTGATTACCTCCCCAGAAGATATAAATTAATTTCATATTAGTAAGTTAGTACATTAGAATGTACATGCCGGATGTCCCGTATCTGTGAAACAGGTATGAAAAATGAGTCATTAGTCTGTCATCATGGGGAACATCAGTTAAAGATTTTAAAGTATTAAATACTATGTCATCTAAGATCAAGGAGTCTCTCAGATCTACAGCAAGATCGGTGGGTAGGGTCGCAATGACTTGTAACGGTTACTTACTCACTGAACTATTCCTGCAGACTCATGAAATCATCTCAACCTCAGATGACTATTCTATGCATTTATGCAGAATTAAAGTACTGTTTAAGTTTTTTGAGTTTACATTGTTGCGCTGCAATCCTTGAGGGATGAGTACCAGTATTTGTAGAGATATTTTCTTCTGGAACCTAACTTAGGTTCATATTTGGTGAACCTTCCTGGTCGGATAATTCCAGAGGAACTGATTTCTCTAAAGTTTTTAGGGTGATTGTGCATTCACACTGGACCCTAACTATTCTTAGTACTCCGTGGTGATCTGGGTGTTGTTACGGTGCCCTCTCCTATTTCTTTTGTTTGCCGGCTTAAAGAGTCATATCAGCTATCCCTACTGATTCTCTGAGGTACAGGGAGTCTATTGATATATGTGGCGACCAGACCGGCTGCCAGTTAAGGGAAGGAAGTAGTTGTAAGGGGAAATTGGTGCCCTGTTATAAAATGAAAGAGTATCCCCTAATGCAGATATGACCTTTTGGAAGGGACACTAGCCGATCGCGGATTGGCCGACTTAGGTCGCGGGCGACCAATCAGGGCCCGCCGTGACGTCACCGAGTGCCTCAGGCGGTGCCAACGTCAGAGTTGACCTGCCCTTGGAAGCGAGAGGACGCACCTCGGTCAGCTCTCAAGGATTTAAGGCTCTACAAGCCTTTCGTAGTGGATTAGTGCTGGCTATCGCAGCCCATCTGATGTATTGGAGACCCCGCGCTTCTGGGAAGCAAAAAGGAACCAAGTTTATTGAGCAAAAGAGTGCCAAACTTGGAAAATATTCGGCGACGACGCTGGGCGGCGACGCTGGACGTTGAGGGCCTGGAAAGGTGTGGTGGGCAAGCCTAGCTGTGACCGGGTCACATCCACTGAGGGTCTTGGAAGGACGACACTATTCCTAGGACAAGGAGCAACGCCTTGTGAAAGGGGCGAGTGTGGGAAAATAGTGATTAGCTCAGCGCCTATCGATGAACCAGGATTGGGGTAGCTGAATCTCAGGGATTGGAACGGCGACGACGCGAAGGCTCCACGACACCTGAGGACCTGTGGAACGTTCCTGGATCGTCAGGGATCGACTCGGGAAGCGTGGGAACCTCACACCATCGAGGGACAGGCAGCGTGAGCCAGGAATGTAAGGTAGATCATTTTCCCTCCCATTACCCCTTGTGTGAGTAGGCTAGTTAGGCCACAATATTTACTTATGTATGTGGAAATAGGACATTAATACTTTAGTAGTAGAATAGGCTGCAAGGCAGCTTGTGTCCAGGACTGTCAGAGGGGACAGTGTGTATGGATGGCAGGACAGTGAAGAAGAGGCGCCGACGTGGTGAAGAGGCCCTCCTGTGAGAGAGTGTGGGACTCCTGTCTTTCTGCCCAGTTGAAGGAGTGTTGGAGGTCGTGGAAGAAGAGGCTGACGATCTCCAGACTTATTATTCTTATTCTCATATTCATGTATTACTTGTGATTGTATGTGTGTTCATGTAACTTCCGTCATTAAATTCACACATTTTATCACTGTGTTTAAGTGTGCCTCCATTAAAATATTTCTCTATGAGCATACACGAAGGTTATCATAGTACCTCCTAGGGAACACTACGTTCTCTATAGAAGTTCTTATTGCCTGGAGAGTGGTGAAGACAGCACAGACTTACATAAAAGTGTACCCTTAGCCATCCGATCAGCATCAGTGCCTGAATGGTGGCAACTGTTAACGTAGTGGCTAGAGAGAGGAAAAGCCACACAGACCTTCCTGGGAGAGTACCCTGGGCCAACAGTCTAGTAGCAGATCTATGGGAGTAGCAATCTTCTGGCTACAAACAATATATAATACACCCACTGAACTGCATCGCTGGGGTGCAGATATAATAACCCAGCTGGCGACCTTGTTTAGAAGAAGAATGAGAAGACAGGCGGGAAAAGACTTCCTGCAACCTTTTTGTCTGGCAGGCAGGACTCAGGGAGGTTATGGTTATGAGGTAAGCCTGAGTCTTCCTTCACTCCTTCACGGGTCTAGGCCGGAACTGTTAACAGCAGTTTCCCCGTGTTTGACTGAAGGGCTTCCAGGGTGAATCAGTGGCACCCCCCTTTTGTGGTGGAAGCAAAGACCTGCTCAGGTGGGCATTGTTGGTCTCCTCCTGTGGGACCAAGGAGACTCCGGTGAATCCCGGGAGTCGGAGGGGCTGAGTATTCGGCCTTTTGAGCCCCTAGCAGCTGAGTGCTAGCAGAGCCCCGGCCCACCCCCACGTGACAGAGAACTGGCGACCTTGCCAGGATTCGAACCCCGGCAGCCAAGTACTGGGAACTTCGCAAGGAAGCGTGGATCAAGCTACAGTGTGGCCCATATTTCAAGACAAGTGTGGCCAGGGTACTAATACGGTGTGGCCAGTGAATTCAGTGGTACTGTTACTCAACCAGCTAAGGGACTGAAACGGTGAAATTAGTGCCTACTAACTTGTCTGTGCTGTCGTGTATGCTCAATGATATAGAGATGGAGGATGACAAAGTAAGGAAATTTATTGACACAAGGGACGAGAGAATTTTGGAGGAGTGTACCAAGGCCCAGCTCCAACAAGTGGCAAACCACTTTGGGATCAGGTTGAGGACGACTAAGGTAGCGGAGCGAAGGATAGAGATCATGGCACAGCTCACAGCTCGAGAGGAGGCGACGGGAGAGGAGCCATCTCAAGAGGGGCCGTCCCAAGGAGAGCCGTCGCAAGGTGAACCGTCCCGACTAAAGCCACCCCAAGCGCCTACCAGTGTGGAGAGAATTCACAGTGAACATGGGAGCAGTGGAAGGTCCAGCTGTAGTAGGAGGAGCCTGCAACTGGAAGCCCAGCTGCGACGAGAGGAGAGAGAAGCACGGCTGCAGTTGCAACGAGAGGAACGTGCAGCTGAGCTGCAGCGAGAGGAACGTGCAGCTGAGCTGCAGCGAGAGGAACGTACAGCTGAGCTGCAACGAGAGGAGCGAGAAACTGAGCTGCAACGAAAAGAGCGAGAAGCTCGGCTGCAGCGAGAAGAAGGAGAGAGACAACTGCGACTGGAGGAGATAAAGGCAAAGAAAGAAGTCGAATTGCGTCGCGTTGAGCGTGGTCTGCCCTCACTACCTGCACGGCGGGATGACCTCAAGGTAAGGGAACGTGACTTACCTACGTTCGAACCACAAGAAGCTGAGGCGTTCTTCGAACACTTTGAACAGATAGCAACTCTGAAGGAGTGGCCGGAAGATGATTGGGCTGCTCTGGTCCAGGGCAGGTTGACTGGTGAGGCCCGGGAAGCCTACAACATGCTGGACCTAGAGGAGTGTACTAGTTACGACGCGATTAAGAATGCGGTGCTCCACTTATTCCCGCTGACTCCGTAGATGTACCGGAAGCGGTTCAGAGAGTGTACAAGAGCGTCGGGGAAGTCTTACGCCGAGACCGCCAGGGATATGGAATGGAAATTCCTACGATGGTTGAAGGCGGAGGAAGCGGAGTCGGCGGATGATATCAAACGACTGATAGTGATGGAAAGGTTTATGTCAGTGCTCCATCCTGAGTTGCGAGTAAGGGTGAGAAAAGCAGGTATTAAGGACCTGAAGGCTGCAGCGGACCGAGCCGACATGCTGGAGGAGGCACTACATCTCAGGAGGGAGGGGCCGCCCAGACACTCGCCTTACCCCGGGTCGGGAGGGAACCTTAGGAGTTCAGGAGGAGCGAGGATGGGTGGGGACTCTCCCAAGAGTAGTGTACCCAATGAGGTAACCCAGTTCAAGAGCTCAAGGGACGCAGGGAGGAAGCCCCAAGCTGTGAGCAGTGGACCTAGCTCGAGAGCAGGAGCGGCAGTCCCGGACACGACGACAGGGAGTCCAAGGAGGACCCATGGAACGTCTGCAAGTGGAACTGCCAGGGACACTAGCGAGTGGTCACCCAGGGGAGGTGGCCGATGCTACAACTGTGGTGTGAGAGGACATTATGCCCGCGAGTGTGAGGAGCACCAAAGGAATATAGGACTAATGTTGGAAGAGGAGAGAGTGTTTGTTCACACCCCATATTATAGTGGACCCAACGTGAATGGTTGGGAAATGAAGTTGGGTGAACATCCCTTCGTTTTCGGGGCCAACGTGAAGTTTGGAAAGTCAGACCCTGTGGAGGTTGCCGTTCTTCGAGATATGGGTGCTGACATAAGTATGGTGACCAGGAGTATTCTCCCCAAGGAATTTAATGATTCACCTGTGGGAGTGGTGAGGATACGCAGTGTGGGGGAGGAATACAGGTTGCCACTTCACGAAGTACAGCTGATTGCCGACTGCGGAGTCGAGAATGCTATAGTAGCTGTAGCCCCTAAGTTACCCCTAGAGCATGTACAGATGGTGCTGGGTAATGACCTCGGAGGAGGCAGGATACAACCCGATTGGGCCAGGAGTGCCTATGTTTCAAGCAGCGGTACAACCCTGCCAGGTGAGGTATCGGTCGCTCCAAATAATAGTGAGGAAGCCGACTTCGCCAGGGGAAACGTCACCAGAGACGACGATAACGAGGGCGAGAGTGCAGAGAGGTCGTCGGAGGTCGTGGAAAACCCCGACGAGGACCTCCGAATAAGCCTGATGATGCGTGTGGAGGAGTGGCGAGGAGCAGCTGTACAAACGCCTGGGGCGGTGAAGAGGCTGCAGACCGCACTCCCTCCACACAGAAACGTGAATAAAGTAAGCTCAGTGGATGGGCGAACGGCAGTGAGGGGCAGAGTGGAGGAGCCACGACGCAGTGCACCCTATGCCGGCCAGATGAATAGTGGTAGGTGCAAGATGAATTACCGTGGTGAGGTGAGCCACAGGGAGGTGGATGAGCCCAACCACGAACCGAAGAAGACGTCTACAGGGAAGAGAATCTCATGGAGGAGTGAAGATGTTCGTCGGGAACGAAGGAGCGAATGGTATAGGAAAGGCAATACGAAGAAAGCAGGGAATAGGTACACCCCGGGTAGGCACCAGCTTAACCAGAGGGGCATTGGGCCATCGCAAAAGCCTAGTGTGGAAGAGAGGAAGCTGCTGGATGGAGTACAGGTGACAAGTGCCACAGTGAGGAGACAACGCACCTATGGGAGAAGAGGAACCGAGAAGAGAAAAAATTGGCGAAGAGGAGCTCGTGAGAGGAAACGTGGAGTACCTGTAGGACGCAGTGGAAGTGCAAGACTATCTCGGAGTGCACAACGCGGTGGAGGCACTGCATGCCCTGAATCTTACAGTGGTAACGAGCCGTTGGAGTACACTCGTAGCCACGGAGAGAGGATTTCTTGTAGGTGTTCAGGGAACACCCATCACACCCGGTCCTATGCGAGGTGAAGATATAATGAGGCAAGTGACTGGCAAGGTGGTACCAGCCACGTCACCAACTTGAGGAGTGACACTTCAGGAACTGAGGGAGCAAGAGTATAAGTTGCCCTCTTGAGTGCTGCTCATCCGATATGACTTATTTTAAGGGGAGGGGTATGTTACGGTACCCTCTCCTATTTCTTTCGTTTGCCGGCTTAAAGAGTCATATCAGCTCTCCCTACTGATTGTCTGAGGTTCAGGGAGTCTATTGATATATGTGGCAACCAAACCGGTTGCCAGTTAAGGGAAGGAAGTTACATTATAAGTTGTAAGTAAGGGCAAATTGGCGCCCTGTTATAAAATGAAAGAGTATCCCCTAATGCAGATATGACCTTTTGGAAGGGACACTAGCCGATCGCGGATTGGCCGACTTAGGTCGCGGACAACCAATCAGGGCCCGCCGTGACGTCACCGAGTGCCCTGGGCGGCGCCAACGTCAGAGTTGACCTGCCCTTGGAAGCGAGAGGACGCACCTCGGTCAGCTTTCAAGGATTTGAGGCTCTACAAGCCTTTCGTAGTGGATTAGTGCTGGCTATCGCAGCCCATCTGATGTATTGGAGACCCCGCGCTTCTCGGAAGCAAAAAGGAATCAAGTTTATTGAGCAAAAGAGTGCCAAATTTGGAAAATATTCGGCGACGACGCTGGGCGGCGACGCTGGACGTTGAGGGCCTGGAAAGGTGTAGCGGGCAAGCCTAGCTGTGACCAGGTCACATCCACTGAGGGTCTTGGAAGGACGACACCGTTCCTAGGACAAGGAGCAACGCCTTGTGGAAGGGGCGAGTGTGGGAAAATAGTGATTAGCTCAGCGCCTATCGATGAACCAGGATTGGGGTAGCTGAATCTCAGGGATTGGAACGGCGACGACGCGAATGCTCCACGACACCTGAGGACCTGTGGAACGTTCCTGGATCGTCAGGGATCGACTCAGGAAGCGTGGGAACCTCACACCATCGAGGGACAGGCAGCGTGAGCCAGGAATGTAAGGTAGATCATTTTCCCTCCCATTACCCCTTGTGTGAGTAGGCTAGTTAGACCACAATATTTACTTATTTATGTGGCAACAGGACATTAATACTTTAGTAGTAGAATAGGCTGCAAGGCAGCTTGTGTCCAGGACTGTCAGAGAGGACAGTGTGTATGGATGGCAGGACAGTGAAGAAGAGGCGCCGACGTGGTGAAGAGGCCCTCCTGTGAGAGAGTGTGGGACTTCTGTCTTTCTGCCCAGTTGAAGGAGTGTTGGAGGTCGTGGAAGAAGAGGCTGACGATCTCCAGACTTATTATTCTTATTCTCATATTCATGTATTACTTGTGATTGTATGTGTGTTCATGTAATTTCCGTCAGTAAATTCACACATTTTATCACTGTGTTTAAGTGTGCCTCCATTAAAATATTTCTCTATGAGAATACACGAAGGTTATCATAGTACCTCCTAGGGAACACTACGTTCTCTATAGAAGTTCTTATTGCCTGGAGAGTGGTGAAGACAGCACAGACTTACATAAAAGTGTACCCTTAGCCATCCGATCAGTATCAGTGCCTGAATGGTGGCAACTATTAACATAGTGGCTAGAGAGAGGTAAAGCCACACAGACCTTCCTGGGAGAGTACCCTGAGCCAACAGTCTAGTAGCAGATATATGGGAGTAGCAATCTTTTGGCTACAAACAATATATAATACACCCACTGAACTGCCTCGCTGGGGTGCAGATATAATAACCCAGCTGGCGACCTTGTTTAGAAGAAGATAGAGAAGACAGGCGGGAAAGGACTTCCTGCAACCTTTTTGTCTGGCAGGCAGGACTCAGGGAGGTTATGGTTATGAGGTAAGCCTGAGTCTTCCTTCACTCCTTCACGGTTCTAGGCCAGAACTGTTAACAGCAGTTTCCCTGTGTTTGACTGAAGGGCTTCCAGGGTGAATCAGTGGCACCCCCTTTTTGTGGTGGAAGCAAAGACCTGCTCAGGTGGGCATTGTTGGTCTCCTCCTGTGGGACCAAGGAGACTCCGGTGAATCCCGGGAGTCGGAGGGGCTGAGTATTCGGCCTTTTGAGCCCCTAGCAGCTGAGTGCTAGCAGAGCCCCGGCCCACCCCCACGTGACAGTGTACAACAACAATTTTGCCTATAGGCCATTTTGACTAGGGTTTAGTATTTGGATGTGAGAAATTTCCAACAAATTGAGTACTACAATGATCACAATAAACAGAAGGAACGACTAATTGTGAACTCCAATGGCCACAATAATCAAAGGGAACGTCTCATGGTGCACTACAATTGTCACAATAAGTAGAGTGAACAACTAATTGTGTTCTACGATGGTCACAATATGCAAAACAGCTAATGGCGTATTACAATGTACTCAATAAGCAGAAGGAACGACTAATGGAGTAGTACAATGGTCACAATAATTAGAGTGAACCACTAATGGTGTACTACAATGATCATAATAAAGGGAGGGACGACTAATGGTGTCCTGCTTGATGGGGTTCTGAGAGTTCTTCTACTCCCAAAGCCCGGCCCGATGCAAGCAGAGGGAACGACTAATGGTGTACTTCAATGGTCACAATAAGGAGAGTAAACTACGAATGGTGTACTCCAATTGTCACAATAAGCAGAGGGAACGACTAATGTTGTACTACAATGGTTCACAATAAGCAGAGGGAACAACTAATGGTGTACTATAGTGAGATTTTTTTCTTTGACTATTACTTGATCAAAAGAATTATTTTCCTACTTGCTATACCCGGCCACAGCAACCTTCCTCCTGTCTCCCAGTCCTGCCTACCATTCCCCTCTCCCTCATCCCCTCGATCTCCCAATTATTCCCCACTCCCCCATCCTCTCGTCCTCCCAACCATTCCTCCCCCTCCCCCATCCCTTTGTCTTCCCCACCATCCCCAATTCCACTGTCCCCTCGTCATCCTAACCATTCCCTTCTCCCCCGTTCCCTTGTCCTCCCATACATCCCCCCACTCCCCTGTCTCCTTGTCCTCCTCACCATTATTCATTCCCATGTCCCCTTGTCCCCACATTCCCCAATGCCTCAGTCACCTCATCCTCTCTACCCTTCCCCACTTCCTGGTTTGATGCATTCTCAAATGATCTGATGTTCCCATCAGAAAATTGGGAACATTAAATGATCTGATGTTCCCCTTCACTGAAATATAAAAAAAGTTAAAAAAAACGAAATGAAATAAATGAAAAAAAAAATTCTTACGAAATAAATGGTATGTAAACAATATTTGTTGCTCTTATGTCCAAAAGATGGGGCTGATTAAAAAAAAACATGTTTTTCCTGTCACAGGTGAGGCATGTATATAGCATGTATATAAAAAAAATGCGCATATTCAAATGCAATGTTGTCAAAATTGCAAAGCATTTGGTAAAGAGTTTTCAACGATTTCCCTCACATGAAAAACACTGTTTGTCAAAAAAGAACGTTTTTCCTCATCACAGACGTCACACAAACATAGTATGTATATAAAAACCCGCTCAGATGCGAATCGAATGTTGTGTAAAAATTTCCAAGCAATCGGCGAAGAACTTTCTGAGATTAGCGATATGGAACAAATGAACATTTACATTTTTATTTATATAGATTGATGTTACGTCAATGTAACTACCTCGCATGGGAGGCAGACCTCAAACAGAAAGAACTACATACAAGCATATATTTAACTTAGAGCCTGAGACCATAGGAAAAAGCGGAAGCAAACCACCAGGCTTTCACCACACGGGTGAAACCTGTCCACTTAGGTCGTTGGCTCCTTCTAGTGATAATTACCAATGAAGGGTAACCAACGGGTCCTCTCTTCCAATTTCTTGAAGTGTAGTGCTATGAATTGGACTCTAGCTTTCAGGAACAGACTTAATTTACACATAAACAGGCAAGGCGTTGCAGAAGATGAAAAGTGAGACAATAATGTGGCGTGATTGAACTAAACGACCGTTTCCTAGAACAATAACAAATTTATTCAACAAAAAAAAGAACTACTTCAGCAACGAGTTAACATTATTTTACTGTCTTACCCAGTGGCACATTTAAGAACAGCTATTCAACAGCCTGGTGGACCCACGGGATGCTTCCCGTTGTCGCTGACTGAATAATGACACTAATTGAACAGAGTGATAAGTTGCGCTCTAGCAGCCGTGAGGCGCAGACGTGTCGCCTGGCCTCTCTGGTAGTTGGAGTGTTTGCCGCTTTCATCGGCAGGGGATGTGGGTGTCTCTACCCTCCCTGCTGTTCCCTCTTGGTTGGTGTAGATATGGCATGTTTGCGATGGGTGGCCATCTTCCCACTGTTGTAAGGGTAAACTCCGTGAGATTGGAGTTTACTGGACGTGCGGGTACCCTGTAGTGGAGTTTGGCATGTGTGACATGCTCCATATTCCGGTAATGGACATCTACAGTGTTGAGCTGGTAACTGCTCACCGTGTTGTAATCAAGTTTGTGGGAGAAGCGGTGTACCGTGACTTTCTCCAGAGGTACGAGGGATGTACCTTGCAGCTGCAGGATGGCACCGGATCTGTGTCTATTATGGATTGTAGTGGTGCTATGTCATATGTGAGTGTCCATGGGGCCCCCATGGAGTTTCCAGAGACCCTCCTCCGGCGTTTCTTCCAGCGGTTTGGCGCCGTTGTTAGTGTGCGGATGCACATGCTGTCTTCTGGCAAGTTTACGCATTATGAATGGACCAACATTCATACCCTAGGGATGCGCCTGAGGTCAGACATTCCATCTTCTGTCTGGCTTTTAGGGTACTACGTACGGGTGTACTATGCCCGACAACCACACACATGTTTTTGTTGTGGCCTGTTGGGGCATCAGTCTGCCAGGTGCCCTGAGGCTGCGACTGCTCCCGTGAACATGTTCAAGGAAGAGAATTTCCCGCCGTTCCCTGTGGAGGAGGACTCCGGGGGTGAGGAGGTGGACGTCCCGATCGCTACTGAGGCTCTCCCTGCGTCTCCAAGTACGCCTCCAGATGTTGCAGACCCTCCTCCGGGTGTTGCGGGTATGTCAGCGGTTCTGCTTGCTCTGGTCGCTGTTCCGGCTGCTCCTGAGGGTCTACCGGTTGATCTCTTTGCGTCGTTGGCGCCCTCCGCTTCCTCGTCTCCTGCTACTGCGCATGGCCCAGCGCCCACGACTTGTGTCCCAACTGTGATGGGTGGAGGGGTGGCGGATGCGCCTCTTGCTGTGTGCGGCCCAGTTCCCCGTTTGGTTGAAGCTACTGCCGTCTTGCGTCGGTCCACCTGGCTTGTGGGGCAAGTGTTTCTGGGTCCGCCTCCGGCTTTGATGATGTACGGCCGGAGCCCCAGCGTTCCTGTCGCTCTTCTGCTCCATGGGCTGATGTTGGCGAGTTCGATGACTGTGGATCTTCCAGCAACAGCAGGGTGGCTCCGGTTGCGTTGCAATCTACGGTGGTAGCGGAGGTGCATTTGCTTGCGGATGCCAGTGCCGGTGTTTCGGCTTCCTATTCTGGTGGGATGTTTGCAGGTCCTGATTCGGGTGCGTCGCCTGTGTCGGATGGTTCCAGTTCTTCGTTGGGGGTGGTTCCCCCTGTTGAAGTTCGTGATGAGCGTAGTGACCTGGTGGTGGTCTTGAATAAGGCTGCTCGCTTTGGGGAGTCCGTGCCCCCTTCCTCGCTCCCTGTTTCGTCGGCGGCGGTCTTGTCGCCTCCTCCATCTCAAGTTGTCTTTTCTGTAGCTCCTGCCGTACCGATGGAGGTGTTACCATCAAGTCAACCGTCACCTTCTTCTCCTATGCGTTCGGCGGCATGGCCGTCGCGGCGGCCTATGTAGCTTCTTCGGTGTCTTCTGCTTCCAAGGAGGGGGTGTTTCGTGCTCCCCAGCCTCGTTATGCGACTTGGGTCAGTGAACTTCGAAAGTGGCCGTTTCCGCCTGATTTGGTGTTTCCTAAGTTTATGCAGGCCCCACAGCGGGAGGTAGATCGACTTCCTACTGACATGGAATATTTGATTTGGGAGGCCTATAAGAACAGGTATCCTTGGGATAAGTTCCCTGAGAAGTATGCTCCTGGCTCTGGGAGTTAGGTTCATGCCCCGTGATTCCTTTGTTTGGCTGTATGTTGTGGGTTGTTTTCCATTTGTGTGCATGGTTGTGGGGTACGGGTTGTGTGTGTGTGTGGGTGGGGCGGGTTTGTTTTCCCGGTTCTGGCATGCTCCGGTGTTTGTTATGTATTATGTATTGCGTATATGTTTTCTGCATTGCCAGTATGCTGTCCTTTCGTTTCTATTGAGTATTTGTAATTTCCTTTAGTGTTGTATTTCTTATCATTTTGTCTTGGTGCCTCTCCGTGTGTGGTTACAGTGCCGGTAGCCTTGTTTTTTATGAGTATGTTCTAGTGTTGGGTTATTGGGTGCGGGTTTGGGTACCGCATGTTGTATTGATGTCGTTTCTTAACTGTATTCCCGTGTTTGTATGTATTGTTGTTTTTGTGGTCGGCCCTTTAGGCCGATGTTTCGTGGTTGAATACCTTTGTTCTTTTGTACTTTGTGAGTTTGTGATTTGACATTTTGTGTTTTATGCTCTGTTTTGTTCTAGTTTTCTTTTATTGATTTTATTGTATTTATTGTATTTCTTCTCATGCTTGCATGTAAAAGAAAAAAAAAGGAACAGAGTGGTGACCACTGGTGACGCAAGTGTGCAATCAATATACGTCACAACCCTCACAGTGAACAAATACTATAATCACAAAACTTGAATGGCACTCGCCTCCCTCCCAGCGAGGTACCAAGTAACTGCACGGATGACCCCCTATAAAATCTTCCGTTAACACTTGTCTCTCAAGACACAAACAATAATAAAAGCTACACTAATTGAATTTAAACAATTACGTTAATCAACCATCCACAACGGTCAGCAACAATTCAATTTTCGTTAACACACTCTTGTTTCAACGACACTCAAATGGGAACAATAACTCGTAAGCCTATTAATTACATGACACTTGAGACGTCAAGCATTCGGTGAGTAATTCCCAATTAATTACTGTCACACCGACAGCCTATTAATTCAGACGAATATTGATAGACATTGCTGTTACCCAACTGACAGGTCCTTTCGGTCTTACGACAAGATTACCTTAACGAGGGTTCTACTACTCTACTTACACAAGGCTACACAACTTTAATTCTCACGCAATCCTTCACAGTACACAACGCATTACACCAAAGACACAACTGTCTACAGTTCGCAGAGCACGGTACAACACGGTACAACATTTGCCGCCCACGGCACTTGCAAAACACTTCCCCCAATAAATTATAACACTAATAATTCACGGCCCTAACACAACACAACAGTATAACAAAGCGCTGGCCAAAATATAATATAAAATTATTAATTAACCAAGGGAAATTTCCCGTTACCACTCCACTGCTGAAACGGAAACACTCTGCAAAGAATTTACATACATGGCACAAATAGAAAAATGGAAACAAATAGATCACTTTCCTCCACCCTTGGAGATACAGTAATATACTAATCACTTCCACACAACTGAATGTGTCTCTAATTGTGTCCTCTTACACACGTCTACCCTCACAGTTGGGGCCCACTCCTCAACTTGAATGACGTTGAACAGGTGTAACTCACACGTTTTCAATTTCCATCACCTCACCAGGTGTTTAAAGGGACAATGGCAAGACAGAACACTGGATGCGAAACCAGCTTCAGAGTTTAACACACCAAAAACACAAAACAGGTACTTACTCCAATTTCACCGGCCGGCCTCATACACACACACACACACACACATAAGAAAACCCCCCACTTCCTGCTGCTGTAGGTGGTGAAGTAGGCGTCTCCCCTACTTCGTACACGAGGTCGGCAGGACCACGGGGTGGGTGGACCACGGTGTCCTCACACACGGACTAGGATGGTGGTGGCAGGTACTCTCGCTCTGGCCTAGGGTAGGCAAGGAGAACGAGACACGGCGGCGGCTGGTATACACACACAGCTTGGATGGTACTACGCCCTCAGCCCGGCGCAGTATCGTCAAGGTATGGCGCTACACGGCGCAGCATGTAAAAATGACAGAGTCCTTCATTGTTCACTGGTAATTCCTCGGAATTACGAATTTAAGGTTTCCAACACAACACTGAAACCTTCACAAGATCATCTCTCCCAGGTACCTTGTAGCTAAGGCATGCTAGAAGACGGATGTCGCTACCACACATAGACCAACAGCCTCCACAGTCCAGTTTACTCTGAGTGGTGTTCCATAATCACGTGGCCTGAGTAACAATCACTCTAAGTTCACACTCGTTAGCTTTATCGCTGTTTCCCTTTCCACGATGCCAGATTCTTACTTTCCATGGTCTCGGGATTGTAGCACGACTATCGAGAGTGACTTTGAGTCGTTGCAGGCGGTATTTCGGGTGCTTGGCCTAGCACGAAAAGTCACGTCCTCCTCAAGCAGCCGACACTTGTAAGAATGCCCTTTGGTGCCAAGAGAGGGCCCACTAGCGACCCCGGGTACTCTCAGACTCTTCGACCAATCACCGCGAAGCATTACCAAGGCCCAGAAGCCTCGGTCTATCATGCTCCTTCGAGGCGACGCTATGCCCCCTGTCACGAAGGGATCACGTGAGCAGTAGGGTCTACCTACAACCGTTAAACCACCAAACCCCCTCACTACACTTGAACTGGTACAAAATTCAACAGAAATCAACTCCCTATTGTAACTTTTCCCACAGACTGGATACAGCAATCACAATAGCATCACTGACGAGCACTCGACGAGGGCTTTCTACAGACACCTCAAACGGCTATGAACGAGTTGTATTTCGCAATCTGGTTCTACGGTGCACATGCACCTGTGCACACGGACTGTGCACACCGGACTTGTGCACCCATTCATTGCACAAGGGAGCTGGAGAATTCATCTCCTGACATCATTTCTCCTGACAACTACAATGGTCACAATAAGCAGAGGGAGCAACTAATGGTGTACTACAGTAGTAGACATCCTTCAGTCTCGGGAGACTATGGAGATGCGCTCTCGTTGTCAATCCCGGTGCAGCGCCTGGTGTGCCTGATGAGGCCAATCCAAGAATGGCAGTCTATCCCACACTGAGCACTATCGAAATCTGATTTTGGTCTGTCTTCCTTGCTACTGGCTACCCTTCTCTGTCTCTTCGCTTCCGATTTCTTGGCAAGTGACTCCTTGAACTTGGAGATCTCTCTCTGAACCGACTGTCCCCAGGTTGAACGGTCTGCGGTCAGTGTTTGCCACGTAGCAAGATCGACGTCCAAGGTTTTCAGGTCCCTCTTGCATATGTCTTTGTACCGTAACTGGGGTTTGCCTGTTGGACGCTTTCCCTGTGTCAGCTCTCCATACAGGAGAGCCTTGGGGATCCTGCTGTCGCCCATTCGCACCACGTGCCCGAGCCAGAACATTCGTCTCTGCTTCAGCATTGTGTACATGCTGGTGATTCAAGCTCTCCCCAAGACGCTGTTGTTTGTCACCTTGTCCTGCCAGGCGATGTCCAAGATGTGTTGGAGGCAGCGCATGTGGTAGGCATTCAGCTGTCTTTCCTGACGAGCGCGGAGTGTCCATGACTCACTGCAATATAGGACAGTGCTCAGGACACAGGCTCTGTAAATCTGGATCTTTGTATACTCAGCTTATTGTTGGCCCAAACTCTCTTTGTCAATCGTGACATGGAAGTAGATGCCTTACCTATACGTTTGTTGAGCTCCGTATCAAGAGAGAGGGACTCAGAGATTCCCAGGTACCTGGAGCCCAGGTACAAGAAGTCGTGAACGACTTCCAGTTTGCAATCGGAGATGCCGATGTCAGGTGGGGAGTCCACTCCTTGCCCAATGACCTGTGTTTTCTTCAGGCTCATGGTGAGTCCGAAAGCCTGACAGGTCTCGCTGAAGCGGGTCATGAGCCGTTGGAGGTCTTCGGCTAACTAGGCGATGACTGTTGCGTCATCAGCAAAAAGGAAGTCGCGCAGACACTTCACCTAAATTTTTGTCTTGGCTCTCAGCCTGGCGAAGTTAAAGAGCTTTCCATCCGACTGATCCGGAGGTAGATGCCTTCCGTGGTAGATCCGAAGGCGAGCTGCAGCATGACTGCGAAGAAAATTTCGAATAGGTTTGGAACCAGGACGCAGCCCTGACTCCACTTTGGATGTCGAAGGCGTCTGATGTTAAGCCGTCAAAGACCACGGTGCCCTTCATGTTCTCGTGGAAAGATCTAATGATGCTGAGGAGCTTGTGTGGGCATTCGATCTTGCGGAGGATCTTGAACAGGTCATCCCTGTTCAATGATCTACAATGAGGTAGATCAATGATCACACAATGATCACAATAAACAGAAGGAACGACTAAAGGTGTACTACAATGGTCACGAAAAACAGAAGAAATGACTAAGTGTGTAGTACAATGGTCACAATAAGCAGCGTAAACGACTATTGGTGTACTATAATGGTCACAATAGAGAAGGAAGACTAACCATGGTGACAAGTGTCGTTCATAGCTTCACTTCCACATTAATCCTTCACAAAATCTTGGTTGATCAATATTAAGTGTATAATACAATGGTAAAAATAGTACAATTTGTACTACCTCGCATACAGAGATCCAAGGTCGTTAATCCAGCCGCCAAACTCCCTATTTATGAATGAAAAGCGATTTATACACGACTCACAACTGATACCGTCCGAAAACATCTGGAACAAGTGCTTCGCTCACGTCCTCTGTTCGAACCACAGTTCTATAAATAGCCCGTCCTCCAAACAAAGACCCAAAACTGATTCCATCCACCCGCCAAACCCCTGTTTATGAATGAAAACGGTTTATATACAACCCGTCCTCGATTCAAGTCCATTACATTCAGCGGTCGACCCCACAGACGCATTCATAAATTTTAACATGCTGTTCATTCAAAACGGGAATTTTCTCAAGTATAAATTAACATTATAATATATTGGCATATTGTGTATATATAGGCATAGGATAGGTTAGGTCAGGTGTTTAGGTTCTGTCGACGATTATTTGTATTTGTAGTACGTGGGTGAAACATTTATAGCGTTGTGATTCGAACAAAATTCGTCAGTGAAGCACTTGTTCCTAATATGTTCGAACGTCAGCAGTTGTGAGTCGTGTGTAAACCGCTTTTCATTCATAAACAGAGGGTTTGGCGGGTGCATGGAATCACTTTTGGATCTTTGTTTGGAGGACGGGCTGGATTCGATCAAAATTCATTAATGAAGCACTTGTTCTGGAAGTGTTCAAACGAAATCAGTTTGACTCGTGTATAACAGCCCGTCCTCCAAACAAAGATCTGTTGATTCCATGCACCCGCCAAACCCCCTGTTTATGAATGAAAAGCGCTTTACACACGACTCGCAACTGCTGACGTTCGAACATATCTGGAACAAGTGCTTCACTGACGAATTTTGTTCGAATCACAACGCTATAAATGCTTCACCCACGTACTACAAATGCAAATAATCGCCAACAGAACCTAAACACCTGACCTAACCTATCCTATGCCTATATATACACAATATGCCAATATATTATAATATTAATTTATACTTGAGAAAATTCCCGTTTTGAATGAACAGCATGTTAAAATTTATGAATCGTCTGTGGGGTCGACCGCTGAATGTAATGGACTTGAGTCGAGGACGGGTTGTCGAATCACAACGCTGTAAATGCTTCACCAACGTACTACAAATACAAATAATCGCTAACAGAACTTAAACACCTAACCTAACCTAACCTAACCTATACCTATATATGCACAATATGCTAATATATTATAATATTAATATATATATATGAGAAAATTCCTGTTTTAAATGAACAGCATGTTAAAATTTATGAATGCGTCGGTGGGTCGACCGTTGGATGGAATGGACCGCTAGATGAAATCATTTTATTAAAGGCAAGTATTTCAGGTGGTGTGGTCTTCTGGTGGAAATTTTGTGGATCAAACTTACAATTTAACTTAAACCTAATTACAGAAATGTGCAGAGATGTTAAAGTGCATTATAGCAGGACATACACGTGTGCCCTAGATGTTAAAGTGTATTATAGCAGGACATTCACGTGTTCCCTAGATGTTAGAGTGTATTATAGCAGGACATTCACGTGTTCCGTAGATGTTAGAGTGTATTATAGCAGGACATTCACGTGTTCCCTAGATGTTAGAGTGTATTATAGCAGGACATTCACGTGTTCCCTAGATGTTAGAGTGTATTATAGCAGGACATTCACGTGTTCC
Organism: Procambarus clarkii; assembly: GCF_040958095.1. NCBI lineage: Eukaryota > Metazoa > Arthropoda > Malacostraca > Decapoda > Cambaridae > Procambarus > Procambarus clarkii. The sequence continues at coordinate 5,403,430 of NC_091215.1, read as the reverse complement.
CTAGATGTTAGAGTGTATTATAGCAGGACATTCACGTGTTCCCTAGATGTTAGAGTGTATTATAGCAGGACATTCACGTGTTCCCTAGATGTTAGAGTGTATTATAGCAGGACATTCACGTGTTCCCTAGATGTTAGAGTGTATTATAGCAGGACATTCACGTGTTCCCTAGATGTTAGAGTGTATTATAGCAGGACATTCACGTGTTCCCTAGATGTTAGAGTGTATTATAGCAGGACATACACGTGTTGCCATGATTTTAATGTGTGTTATAGCAGGACATACACGTGTTTCCATGACGTTAAAGTGTATTACAGCAGGACATACACGTGTTGCCGTGATGTTAGTGTATTTTAGAAGGACATACACGTGTTCCCTGTAACTTGGGAACACATAAACATTCATAACACAAGAGGTCTGTCAGATGTCCATGAGGGCTCAGCTTTACATAACTATGTTAGTGAGACCAATCATACAATTATATGAGGTAAATGATGCATAATTTATCCCTAACACTGTTTGTTGCTTCAAAAGGATAATATTAATATCAACTTTTATAAACAATAATTCAAATTCTAATATCTCCTGAGGGCAGTGATTACCAGATTTAGCGAGCGATTATGTAACAAGGAGGTTACATAACCTATTGCTTAGGTAGTTAACCTATTGCTTACACCTCCCCCCCACCCTGGACACCTGACTTTACGCCATAGAAGAAGCCGTAATCCTCCAACCCCTCCTCACACTAGGCTGGTTAATGCAGCGGCCGTCCTCACACAAGGAATAGTAAAGCAGCGGCCGTCCTCACACTAGACTGGCTAAAGCAGCGGCCGTCCACACACTAGGCTGGTTAAAGCAGCGGCCGTTCGCACACTAGGCTGGTTAAAGCAGCGGCCGTAATTCCCCAGAAGCATTCATAATTTTAATATACTGTGTATTAAAATTAGGTTTGTTCTCATATATATATTAACATTATAAAACATTAAAATTCTATGAATAGTTAGAAGTAGGTCAGGTTAGGTGTTCAGGTTCTGTTGGCGATTATTTATATTTGAAGTATGTGGGTCAAGCATTTATAGAATTGTGGTTCGAACAGAGGACGTGAGCGAAACACTTGTTCCGGAAGTGTTCGAACGGCATCAGTGTAAAACGGAGGGCTCACAGTGGGACCAGTGTGAATGTGAGTGTGAACCAGGTACTCACGTTGGGGCTAGTGTGAGGGTGAGTGTGAACCACGTACTCATGGTGGGACCAGTGTGAGGGTGAGTGTGAACCAGGTACTCATGGTGGGACTAGTGTGAATGTGAGTGTGAACCAGGTACTCACGGTGGAACCAGTGTGAGGGTGAGTGTGAACCAGGTACTCACGGTGGGACCAGTGTGAGGGTGAGTGTGAACCAGGTACTCACGGTGGGACCAGTGTGAAGGTGAGTGTGAACCAGATACTCACGGTGGGGCCTGTGTGAAGGTGTGTTTGAACCAGGAAGCTGTGAGTGTGAACTCTGGGAGCGGTTTGTCGGGTGAAGGATCTGCTCCTCTGAGGACCACAACCTGAGAAGAACAATCGAATTATTGTCGACATAAGAATAAAAATTTACAATTATTTGTAAACAGATTTTGTTTTCAAAATTATTGTTTACAGCACCAGCCTTTACCCTGACTAGTTTACAGCACCAACCTTCACCCTGAAATAGTTTACAGCACCAAATCTCACCATGACATAGTTTACAGCACCAGCCTTCACTCTGACAAAGTTTACCGCTCCAGCCTTCACTCTGACATAGTTTACAGCACCAGCCTTCACCCTGACACAGTTTACAGCACCAACCTTCACCCTGACATAGTTTACAGCACCAACCTTAACCCTGACATAGTTTAAAAGCACATAACTTCACTCTGACATAGTTTACCGCTCCAGCCTTAAATCTGACATAGTTTACAGCTCCAGCCTTCACTCTGATATAGTTTACAGCACCAGCGCTCACCCTGACATAGTTTAAAGCACCAACCTTCACCCTGACATTGTTTACAGCACCAGCCTTCACCCTGACATAGTTTACAGCACCTGCCTTCACTCTGACATAGTTTCCAGCACCAACCTTCACCCTGACATTGTTTACAGCACCAACCTTCACTCTGACATAGTTTACAGCAACAACCTTCACCCTGACATAGTTTACAGAACCAATATTCACCCTGATGTAGTTTAAAAATCCAGCCTTCACTCTGACATAGTTTAAAGCCCCAGGATTCACCCTGACATAGTTTACAGCACCAACCTTCACCCTGACATAGTTTACAGCACCAACCTTCACTCTGACATAGTTTACAGCTCCAGCCTTCACCCCTGACATAGTTTACAGCACCAACTTTCATCCTGACATTGTTTACCGCTCCAGCCTTCAATCTGACATAGTTTAAAGCACCAGCCTTCACTCTGACATAGTTTACAGCATGACCCTCGCCCGACCTAGTTTACAGCACCAGCCTTCACCCTGACATTTTTTACAGCACCAACCTTCACCCTGACATAGTACAGATTACAGCACCATACTTCACTCTGACATAGTACAGATTACAGCACCATACTTCACTCTGACATAGTTTACAGCACCAACCTTCACCCTGACATAGTACAGTTTACAGAACCATCCTTCACTCTGACATAGTTTACAGCTCCAGTCTTCACCCAGACATAGTGTACAGAACCAGCATTCACCCTGACATAGTTTACAGCACCAGCCTTCACCTGGACACACTTTACAGAACCAGCCTTCACTCTTACATAGTTTACAGCACCAAATTATACCCTGACATAGTTTACTGCATCAACCTTCACCCTGAGAAGTTTACAGCTTCAGCCTTCACTCTGACTAGTTTACAGAACCAGCCATCACCCTGACTAGTTTACAGCACCAACCATCGCCCTGACATAGTTAACAGCACCAACCTTCACCCTGACATAGTTTACCGCTCCAGCCTTCACCCTGACATAGTTTACAGCTCCAAACTTCACTCTGACATAGTTTAGAGCACGACCCTCGACTGACCTAGTTTACAGTACCAGCCTTCACCCTGACATAGTTTACAGCACTAACCTTCACCCTGACATAGATTACAGAACCAGCTATCACCCTGACATAGTTTACAGCATCAACCATCACCCTGACATAGTTTACAGCACCAGCCTTCACCCTGACATAGTTTACAGCACCAGCCTTCACTCTGACATAGCTTACAGCACCAGCCTTAACCCTGACATAGTTTAAAGCACATACCTTCACTCTGACATAGTTTACCGCTCCAGCCTTAAATCTGACATAGTTTACAGCTCCAGCCTTCACCCTGATATAGTTTACAGCACCAGCCCTCACCCTGACATAGTTTACAGCACCAGCCTTCACCTTGACATAGTTTATAGCACCGGCCTTCACGCTGACATAGTTTCCAGCACCAACCTTCACTCTAACATAGTTTCCAGCACCAACCTTCACTCTGACATAGTTTACAGCACCAGACTTCATCCTGACATAGTTTACAGCACCAACCTTCACCCTGGCATAGTTTACAGCACCAACCTTCACCCCTGACAAAGTTTCCAGCACCAGCCGTCACTCCGATATAGTTTACAGCACCATTTTTCACTCTGACATAATTTACAACAACAACCTTCACCCTGATGTAGTTTAAAACTCCAGCCTTCACTATGACATAGTTTACAGCCCCAAGATTCACCCTGACATAGTTTACAGCACCAACCTTCACCCTGGCATAGTTTACAGCACCAACCTTCACTCTGACATAGTTTACAGCTCCAGCCTTCACCCTGACATAGTTTACAGCACCAATTTTCATCCTGACATAATTTACCGCTACAGACTTCAAACTGACATAGTTTACAGCACCAGCCTTCACTCTGACATAGTTTACAGCATGACCCTCGCCCGACCTAGTTTACAGCACCAGCCTTCACCCTGACATAGTTTACAGCAACAACCTTCACCCTGACATAGTACAGTTTACAGCACCATCCTTCACTCTGACATAGTGTACAGAACCAGCCTTCACCCTGACATAGTTTACAGCACCAGCCTTCACCTGGACACACTTTACAGAACCAGCCTTCACTCTTTCATAGTTTACAGCACCAAATTATACCCTGACATAGTTTACTGCATCAACCTTCACCCTGAGAAGTTTAGAGAACCAGCCATCACCCGGACTAGTTTACAGCACCAACCATCGCCCTGACATAGTTAACAGCACAAACCTTCACTCTGACATAGTTTACCGCTCCAGCCTTCACCCTGACATAGTTTACAGCTCCAACCTTCACTTTGAAATAGTTTACAGCTCGACCCTCGACTGACCTAGTTTACAGCACCAGCCTTCACCCTGACATAGTTTAAAGCACATACCTTCACTTTGACATAGTTTACCGCTCCAGCCTTAAATCTGACATAGTTTACAGCTCCGGCCTTCACCCTGATATAGTTTACAGCACCAACCTTCACTCCGACATAGTTTATAGCACTAGCCTTCACTCTGACATAGTTTACAGCACTAGCCTTCACGCTGACATAGTTTACAGCACCAACCTTCACTTTGACAAAGTTTACAGCACCAGCCTTCTCTCTGACATAGTTTACAGCCCCAGGATTCACCCTGACATAGTTTACAGCATCAACATTCATCTTGACATAGTTTACCGCTCCAGCCTTCACTCTGACATAGTTTACAGCTCCGGCCTTCACCCTTATATAGTTTACAGCACCAGCCTTCACTATGACGTAGTTTACTGCACAACCTTCACCCTGAAATAGTTTTCAGCACCAAACTTCACCTCTGACATAGTTTACCGCACCAGCCTTAACTCTGACATAGTTTACAGCTCAAGCCTTAACTCTGACATAGTTTACAGCACCAGCCTTCACTCTGACACAGTTTACAGCACCAGCCATCACCCTGACATAGTTTACAGCACCAACCTTCACCCTGACATAGTTTACAGCACCAACCTTCACCCTGACATAGTTTACAGCTCCAGCCTTCACTCATAATGAACATAATGAACAGCGACATAATGAACAGCGCCATCCTTTTCCTTACAAAGTTTACAGCACAAACCTTCACTATGACATAGTTTAGAGCTCCAGCTTTCACCCTGATATAGTTTACAACACCAGCCCTCACCCTGACATAGTTTACAGCACCAGCCTTCACTCTGACATAGTTTACTGCACAACCTTCACCCTTAAATAGTTTACAGCACCAAACTTCACCCCTGACATAGTTTACCACACCAGCCTTCACTCTGACATAGTTTACAGCTCCAGCCTTAACTCTGACACAGTTTACAGCACCAACCTTCACCCTGACATTTTTACAGCTCCAGCCTTCACTCTGTCATAATATACAGCGCGATCCTTTTCCTTACAAAGTTTACAGCACAAACTTTCACTATGACACAGTTTACAGCTCCAAACTTAACGCTGACATAGTTTACCGCTCCAGCTTTCACCCTGATATAGTTTACAGCACCAGCCCTCACCCTGACATAGTTTACAGCACCAGCCTTCACCTGATATAGTTTACAGCACCAGCCTTCACTCTGACATAGTTTACAGCACGACCCTCGCCCGACCTAGTTTACAGCCCCAGCCTTCACCCTGACATAGTTTACAGCATCAAATTATACCCTGACATAGTTTACAGAACCAATATTCACCCTGACGTAGTTTAAAAATCCAGCCTTCACTCTGACATAGTTTAAAGCCCCAGGATTCACCCTGACATAGTTTACAGCACCAACCTTCACCCTGACATAGTTTACAGCACCAACCTTCACTCTGACATAGTTTACAGCTCCAGCCTTCACCCCTGACATAGTTTACAGCACCAACTTTCATCCTGACATTGTTTACCGCTCCAGCCTTCAATCTGACATAGTTTAAAGCACCAGCCTTCACTCTGACATAGTTTACAGCATGACCCTCGCCCGACCTAGTTTACAGCACCAGCCTTCACCCTGACATTTTTTACAGCACCAACCTTCACCCTGAGATAGTACAGATTACAGCACCATACTTCACTCTGACATAGTACAGATTACAGCACCATACTTCACCCTGACATAGTTTACAGCACCAACCTTCACCCTGACATAGTACAGTTTACAGAACCATCCTTCACTCTGACATAGTTTACAGCTCCAGTCTTCACCCAGACATAGTGTACAGAACCAGCCTTCACCCTGACATAGTTTACAACACCAGCCTTCACCTGGACACACTTTACAAAACCAGCCTTCACTCTTACATAGTTTACAGCACCAAATTATACCCTGACATAGTTTACTGCATCAACCTTCACCCTGAGAAGTTTACAGCTTCAGCCTTCACTCTGACTAGTTTACAGAACCAGCCATCACCCTGACTAGTTTACAGCACCAACCATCGCCCTGACATAGTTAACAGCACCAACCTTCACCCTGACATAGTTTACCGCTCCAGCCTTCACCCTGACATAGTTTACAGCTCCAAACTTCACTCTGACATAGTTTAGAGCACGACCCTCGACTGACCTAGTTTACAGTACCAGCCTTCACCCTGACATAGTTTACAGCACTAACCTTCACCCTGACATAGATTACAGAACCAGCTATCACCCTGACATAGTTTACAGCATCAACCATCACCCTGACATAGTTTACAGCTCCAGCCTTCACCCTGATATAGTTTACAGCACCAGCCCTCACCCTGACATAGTTTACAGCACCAGCCTTCACCTTGACATAGTTTATAGCACCGGCCTTCACGCTGACATAGTTTCCAGCACCAACCTTCACTCTAACATAGTTTCCAGCACCAACCTTCACCATGACATTGTTTACAGCACAAACCTTCACTCTGATATACTTTACAGCACCAGACTTCATCCTGACATAGTTTACAGCACCAACCTTCACCCTGACATAGTTTACAGCACTAACCTTCACCCCTGACAAAGTTTCCAGCACCAGCCGTCACTCCGATATAGTTTACAGCACCATTTTTCACTCTGACATAATTTACAACAACAACCTTCACCCTGACGTAGTTTAAAACTCCAGCCTTCACTATGACATAGTTTACAGCCCCAAGATTCACCCTGACATAGTTTACAGCACCAACCTTCACCCTGGCATAGTTTACAGCACCAACCTTCACTCTGACATAGTTTACAGCTCCAGCCTTCACCCTGACATAGTTTGCAGCACCAATTTTCATCCTGACATAATTTACCGCTACAGACTTCAAACTGACATAGTTTACAGCACCAGCCTTCACTCTGACATAGTTTACAGCATGACCCTCGCCCAACCTAGTTTACAGCACCAGCCTTCACCCTGACATAGTTTACAGCAACAACCTTCACCCTGACATAGTACAGTTTACAGCACCATCCTTCACTCTGACATAGTGTACAGAACCAGCCTTCACCCTGACATAGTTTACAGCACCAGCCTTCACCTGGACACACTTTACAGAACCAGCCTTCACTCTTTCATAGTTTACAGCACCAAATTATACCCTGACATAGTTTACTGCATCAACCTTCACCCTGAGAAGTTTAGAGAACCAGCCATCACCCGGACTAGTTTACAGCACCAACCATCGCCCTGACATAGTTAACAGCACAAACCTTCACTCTGACATAGTTTACCGCTCCAGCCTTCACCCTGACATAGTTTACAGCTCCAACCTTCACTCTGAAATAGTTTACAGCTCGACCCTCGACTGACCTAGTTTACAGCACCAGCCTTCACCCTGACATAGTTTAAAGCACATACCTTCACTTTGACATAGTTTACCGCTCCAGCCTTAAATCTGACATAGTTTACAGCTCCGGCCTTCACCCTGATATAGTTTACAGCACCAACCTTCACTCCGACATAGTTTATAGCACTAGCCTTCACTCTGACATAGTTTACAGCACTAGCCTTCACGCTGACATAGTTTACAGCACCAACCTTCACTTTGACAAAGTTTACAGCACCAGCCTTCTCACTGACATAGTTTACAGCCCCAGGATTCACCCTGACATAGTTTACAGCATCAACATTCATCTTGACATAGTTTACCGCTCCAGCCTTCACTCTGACATAGTTTACAGCTCCGGCCTTCACCCTTATATAGTTTACAGCACCAGCCTTCACTATGACGTAGTTTACTGCACAACCTTCACCCTGAAATAGTTTTCAGCACCAAACTTCACCTCTGACATAGTTTACCGCACCAGCCCTAACTCTGACATAGTTTACAGCTCAAGCCTTAACTCTGACATAGTTTACAGCACCAGCCTTCACTCTGACACAGTTTACAGCACCAGCCATCACCCTGACATAGTTTACAGCACCAACCTTCACCCTGACATAGTTTACAGCACCAACCTTCACCCTGACATAGTTTACAGCTCCAGCCTTCACTCATAATGAACATAATGAACAGCGACATAATGAACAGCGCCATCCTTTTCCTTACAAAGTTTACAGCACAAACCTTCACTATGACATAGTTTAGAGCTCCAGCTTTCACCCTGATATAGTTTACAACACCAGCCCTCACCCTGACATAGTTTACAGCACCAGCCTTCACTCTGACATAGTTTACTGCACAACCTTCACCCTTAAATAGTTTACAGCACCAAACTTCACCCCTGACATAGTTTACCGCACCAGCCTTCACTCTGACATAGTTTACAGCTCCAGCCTTAACTCTGACACAGTTTACAGCACCAACCTTCACCCTGACATTTTTACAGCTCCAGCCTTCACTCTGTCATAATATACAGCGCGATCCTTTTCCTTACAAAGTTTACAGCACAAACTTTCACTATGACACAGTTTACAGCTCCAAACTTAACGCTGACATAGTTTACCGCTCCAGCTTTCACCCTGATATAGTTTACAGCACCAGCCCTCACCCTGACATAGTTTACAGCACCAGCCTTCACCCTGATATAGTTTACAGCACCAGCCTTCACTCTGACATAGTTTACAGCACGACCCTCGCCCGACCTAGTTTACAGCCCCAGCCTTCACCCTGACATAGTTTACAGCATCAAATTATACCCTGACATAGTTTACAGAACCAATATTCACCCTGACGTAGTTTAAAAATCCAGCCTTCACTCTGACATAGTTTAAAGCCCCAGGATTCACCCTGACATAGTTTACAGCACCAACCTTCACCCTGACATAGTTTACAGCACCAACCTTCACTCTGACATAGTTTACAGCTCCAGCCTTCACCCCTGACATAGTTTACAGCACCAACTTTCATCCTGACATTGTTTACCGCTCCAGCCTTCAATCTGACATAGTTTAAAGCACCAGCCTTCACTCTGACATAGTTTACAGCATGACCCTCGCCCGACCTAGTTTACAGCACCAGCCTTCACCCTGACATTTTTTACAGCACCAACCTTCACCCTGAGATAGTACAGATTACAGCACCATACTTCACTCTGACATAGTACAGATTACAGCACCATACTTCACCCTGACATAGTTTACAGCACCAACCTTCACCCTGACATAGTACAGTTTACAGAACCATCCTTCACTCTGACATAGTTTACAGCTCCAGTCTTCACCCAGACATAGTGTACAGAACCAGCCTTCACCCTGACATAGTTTACAACACCAGCCTTCACCTGGACACACTTTACAAAACCAGCCTTCACTCTTACATAGTTTACAGCACCAAATTATACCCTGACATAGTTTACTGCATCAACCTTCACCCTGAGAAGTTTACAGCTTCAGCCTTCACTCTGACTAGTTTACAGAACCAGCCATCACCCTGACTAGTTTACAGCACCAACCATCGCCCTGACATAGTTAACAGCACCAACCTTCACCCTGACATAGTTTACCGCTCCAGCCTTCACCCTGACATAGTTTACAGCTCCAAACTTCACTCTGACATAGTTTAGAGCACGACCCTCGACTGACCTAGTTTACAGTACCAGCCTTCACCCTGACATAGTTTACAGCACTAACCTTCACCCTGACATAGATTACAGAACCAGCTATCACCCTGACATAGTTTACAGCATCAACCATCACCCTGACATAGTTTACAGCACCAGCCTTCACCCTGACATAGTTTACAGCACCAGCCTTCACTCTGACATAGTTTACAGCACCAGCCTTCACTCTGACATAGCTTACAGCACCAGCCTTAACCCTGACATAGTTTAAAGCACATACCTTCACTCTGACATAGTTTACCGCTCCAGCCTTAAATCTGACATAGTTTACAGCTCCAGCCTTCACCCTGATATAGTTTACAGCACCAGCCCTCACCCTGACATAGTTTACAGCACCAGCCTTCACCTTGACATAGTTTATAGCACCGGCCTACACGCTGACATAGTTTCCAGCACCAACCTTCACTCTAACATAGTTTCCAGCACCAACCTTCACCATGACATTGTTTACAGCACAAACCTTCACTCTGACATACTTTACAGCACCAGACTTCATCCTGACATAGTTTACAGCACCAACCTTCACCCTGACATAGTTTACAGCACCAACCTTCACCCCTGACAAAGTTTCCAGCACCAGCCGTCACTCCGATATAGTTTACAGCACCATTTTTCACTCTGACATAATTTACAACAACAACCTTCACCCTGACGTAGTTTAAAACTCCAGCCTTCACTATGACATAATTTACAGCCCCAAGATTCACCCTGACATAGTTTACAGCACCAACCTTCACCCTGGCATAGTTTACAGCACCAACCTTCACTCTGACATAGTTTACAGCTCCAGCCTTCACCCTGACATAGTTTACAGCACCAATTTTCATCCTGACATAATTTACCGCTACAGACTTCAAACTGACATAGTTTACAGCACCAGCCTTCACTCTGACATAGTTTACAGCATGACCCTCGCCCGACCTAGTTTACAGCACCAGCCTTCACCCTGACATAGTTTACAGCAACAACCTTCACCCTGACATAGTACAGTTTACACCACCATCCTTCACTCTGACATAGTGTACAGAACCAGCCTTCACCCTGACATAGTTTACAGCACCAGCGTTCACCTGGACACACTTTACAGAACCAGCCTTCACTCTTTCATAGTTTACAGCACCAAATTATACCCTGACATAGTTTACTGCATCAACCTTCACCCTGAGAAGTTTAGAGAACCAGCCATCACCCGGACTAGTTTACAGCACCAACCATCGCCCTGACATAGTTAACAGCACAAACCTTCACTCTGACATAGTTTACCGCTCCAGCCTTCACCCTGACATAGTTTACAGCTCCAACCTTCACTCTGAAATAGTTTACAGCTCGACCCTCGACTGACCTAGTTTACAGCTCCAGCCTTAAATCTGACATAGTTTACAGCTCCGGCCTTCACCCTGATATAGTTTACAGCACCAACCTTCACTCCGACATAGTTTATAGCACTAGCCTTCACTCTGACATAGTTTACAGCACTAGCCTTCACGCTGACATAGTTTACAGCACCAACCATCGCCCTGACATAGTTAACAGCACAAACCTTCACTCTGACATAGTTTACCGCTCCAGCCTTCACTCTGACATAGTTTACAGCTCCGGCCTTCACCCTTATATAGTTTACAGCACCAGCCTTCACTATGACGTAGTTTACTGCACATCCTTCACCCTGAAATAGTTTTCAGCACCAAACTTCACCTCTGACATAGTTTACCGCACCAGCCTTAACTCTGACATAGTTTACAGCTCAAGCCTTAACTCTGACATAGTTTACAGCACCAGCCTTCACTCTGACACAGTTTACAGCAGCAACCCATCACCCTGACATAGTTTACAGCACCAACCTTCACCCTGACATAGTTTACAGCACCAACCTTCACCCTGACATAGTTTACAGCTCCAGCCTTCACTCATAATGAACAGCGACATAATGAACAGCGCCATCCTTTTCCTTACAAAGTTTACAGCACAAACCTTCACTATGACATAGTTTAGAGCTCCAGCTTTCACCCTGATATAGTTTACAACACCAGCCCTCACCCTGACATAGTTTACAGCTCCAGCCATCACTCAGACATAGTTTACTGCACAACCTTCACCCTTAAATAGTTTACAGCACCAAACTTCACCCCTGACATAGTTTACCGCACCAGCCTTCACTCTGACATAGTTTACAGCTCCAGCCTTCACTCTGTCATAATATACAGCGCGATCCTTTTCCATACAAAGTTTACAGCACAAACTTTCACTATGACACAGTTTACAGCTCCAAACTTAACGCTGACATAGTTTACCGCTCCAGCTTTCACCCTGATATAGTTTACAGCACCAGCCCTCACCCTGACATAGTTTACAGCACCAGCCTTCACCCTGATATAGTTTACAGCACCAGCCTTCACTCTGACATAGTTTACAGCACGACCCTCGCCCGACCTAGTTTACAACCCCAGCCTTCACCCTGACATAGTTTACAGTATCAAATTATACCCTGACATAGTTTACTGCATCAACCTTCACCCAGAGAAGTTTACAGCTTCAGCCTTCACTCTGACTAGTTTACAGAACCAGCCATCATTCTGACTAGTTTACAGCACCAACCATCGATCTGACATAGTTAAGAGCACCAACCTTCACTCTGACATAGTTTACCGCTCCAGCCTTCTCCCTGACATAGCTTACAGCTCCAACCTTTACTCTGACATAGTTTACAGCACGACCCTCGACTGACCTGGTTCACAGCACCATCCTTCACCCTGACATAGTTTACAGCAATAACCTTCACCCTGACATAGTTTACAGAAACAGCTATCACGGTGACATAGTTTACAGCATCAACCATCACCCTGACATAGTTTACAGCACCAGCCTTCACCCTGACATAGTTTACAGCACTAGCCTTCACCCTGACATAGTGTACAGCACCAGCCTTCACTCTGACATAGTTTACAGCACCAACCTTCACTCTGACATAGTTTACAGCACTAGCTTTCACTCTGACATAGTTTACAGCACCAACCTTTACTCTGACATAGTTTACAGCACCAGCCTTCACCCTGACATAGTTTCCAGCACCAGCCGTCACTCTGACAGAGTTTACAGCACCAACTTTCACTCTGACGTAGTTTACAGCAACAATCTTCACCCTGACATAGTTTACAGAACCAATAATCACTCTGACAAAATTTACAGCTCCAGCCTTCACCCTGACATAGTTTACAGCCCCAACAATCGCTCTGACATAATTTACAGCACCAACCTTCACTCTGACATAGTTTACAGCACCAGCCTTCACACTGACATAGTTTACAGCCCCAGGATTAACCCTGACATAGTTTACAGCATCAACTTTCATCGTGACATAGTTTACCGCTCCAGCCTTCACTCTGACAAAGTTTACAGCTCCAGCCTTCACTCTGACATAGTTTACAGCGCCAGCCTTCACCCTTATATAGTGTACAGCACCAGCCTTCACTCTGACATAGTTTACTGCACAACCTTCACCCTGAAATAGTTTACAGCACCAAACGTCACCCCTGACGTAGTTTACCGCACCAGCCTTCACTCTGACATAGTTTACAGCTCCAGCCTTAACTCTGACATAGTTAACAGCACCAGCCTTCACTCTGACACAGTTTATAGCACCAACTATCTCCCTGACATAGTTTACAGCACCAACCTTCACCCTGAAATAGTTTACAACTCCAGCCTTCACACTGACATAATGTACGACGCCATCCTCTTCCTTACAAAGTTTACAGCACAAACCTTCACTATGACATAGTTTACAGCTCCAGCTCTCACCCTGATATAGTTTACAACACCAGCCCTCAGCCTGACATAGTTTACAGCACCAGCCTTCACTCTGACATAGTTTACTGCACAACCTTCACCCTGAAATAGTTTAGAGCACCAAACTTCACCCCTGACATAGTTTACCGCACCAGCCTTCACTCTGACATAGTTTACAGCTCCAGCCTTCACTCTGTCATAATGTACAGCGCGATCCTTTTCCTTACAAAGTTTACAGCACAAACCTTCACTATGACATAGTTTACAGCTCCAGACTTAGCTCTGACATAGTTTACAGCTCCAGCTTTCACCCTGATATAGTTTACAGCACCAGCCCTCACCCTGACATAGTTTACAGCACCAGCCTTCACCCTGACATTGTTTACAGCACCAGCCTTCACTCTGACACAGTTTACAGCACGACCCTCTCCCGACCTAGATTACAGCCCCAGCCTTCACCCTGACATAGTTTACAGCACTAACCTTCACCCTGACATAGTTTACAGAACCAGCATTCACCCTGACATAGTTTACCGCACCAAATTTCACCCTGACATAGTTTACAGCACCAGCCTTCACCTTGACATAGTTTACAGCAGCATCCTTCACCCTGACTTAGTTTACAGCACCAGCCTTCACCCTGACATAGTTTACAGCACCAGACTTCACCCTGACATAGTTTAGAGCACCTGCCTACACGCTGACATAGTTTTCAGCACCTACCTTCACCATGACATAGTTTACTGCTCCAGCCTTCACCCTGACATAGTTTACAGCACCAGCTCTCACCCTGACATAGTTTACGGCACCAAGCTTCACCCTGAGTAGTTTATAGCTTCAGCCTTCACGCTGACTAGTTTACAGCACCAGCCTTCACCCTGACAAGTTTACAGCACCAACCTTCTCTAGGACATAGTTAACAGCACCAGCCTTCCCTCTGACCGAGTTTACAGCACCAGCTCTCACCCTGACATAGCTTACAGCACCAAGCATCACCCTGAGTAGTTTATAGCTTCAGCCTTCACGCTGACTAGTTTACAGCACCAGCCTTCACCCTAACTAGTTTAAAGCACCAACCATGACTGACATAGTTTACAGCACCAGCCTCCACCCTGTCATAGTTTACAGCACCAGCCTTCACCCTGACATAATTTACAGCTCCAGCCTAAACTCTGACAGTTTACAGCTCCAGCTATCACCCTGACATAGTTTACAGCACCAGCCTTCACTCTGACATGGTTTACTGCACAACCTTCACCCTGAAATTGTTACAGCACCAAACATCACCCCTGACTAGTTTACAGCACCAACCTTCACTATGACATAGTTTACAGCACCAGCCTTCACTCTGACATAGTTTACAGCACGACCATCGCCCGACCTAGTTTACAACACCAACTTTCACCCTGACATACTCCTGTTTACAGCACCAACCTTCACTCTGACATAGATTACAGCTCCAGCCTTCACTCTGACATAGATTACCGCTCCAGCCTTAACCGTGACATAGCTTACAGCATCAGCCATCACCCTGACATAGTTTACAGCACCAGCCTTCACCCTGGCATAGTTTAGAGCACTAACCTTCACCCTGACATAGTTTACAACACCAACCATCACTATGACATAGTTTACAGCACCAACCATCACCCTGACATAGTTTACAGCACCAGCCTTCACCCTGGCATAGTTTACAGCACCAGCCTTCACCCTGACATAGTTTACAGCTCCAGCCTTCATCCTGACATAGTTTACAGCTCCAAATTATACCCTGACATAGTTTACTTCACCAACCTTCACCCTGACATAGTTTACATCACCAACCTTCACCCTGAGTAGTTTATAGCTTCAGCCTTCACTATGACATAGTATACCGCACCAGCTTTCACTCTGACACAGTTTACAGCTCCAGCCTTAACTCTGACATAGTTTATAGCACCAGCCTTCACTTTGACACAGTTTACAGCTCCAAACATCACCCTGACATAGTTTACAGCACCAACCTTCACCCTGACATAGTTTACAGCTCCAGCCTTCACTCTGACATAGTGTACAGCACCATCCTTCACCTTACATAGTTTACAGCACCAACCTTAACCCTGACATAGTTTTCAGCACATACCTTCACCCTGACATAGTTTACAGCTCCAGACGTACCTCTGACATAGTTTACAGCTCCAGCCTTCACTCTGATATAGATTACAGCACCAGCCCTCACCCTAACATAGTTTACAGCAACAGCCTTCACCCTGACATAGTTTACAGCACCAGCCTTCACTCTGAAACGTTTTACTGCACCAACCATCACCCTGACATAGTTTACAGCACCAACCTTCACCCTGACATAGTTTACAGCTCCAGCCTTCACTCTGACATAGTGTACAGCACCATCCTTCACCTTACATAGTTTACAGCACCAACCTTAACCCTGACATAGTTTTCAGCACATACCTTCACTCTAACATAGTTTACAGCTCCAGACTTAACTCTGACATAGTTTACAGCTCCGGCCTTAACCCTGATATAGTTTTCAGCACCAGCCCTCACCCTGACATAGTTTACAGCACCAACCTTCACTCTGACATAGTTTACAGCACCAACCTTCACCCTGTTATTGTTTACAGCACCTGCCTTCACCCTGACATAGTTTACAGCACCAGCCTTCATCCTGACATAGTTTACAGCACCAACCTTCACCCTTACATAGTTTACAGCACCAGCCTTCACTCTGACATAGAATACAGAACCAGCCATCGGTCTGACATAGTTTACAGCCGCAGGATTCACCCTGACATAGTTTACAGCACCAACCTTCACTCTGACGCAGTTTACAGTACCAAACTTCACCCTGACATAGTTTACAGCACCAACCTTCACCCTGACATAGTTTACAGTTCCAGCCTTTTCTCTGACATAGTGTACAGCACCATCATTCACCTTACATATTTTACAGTACCAACCTTAACCGTGACATAGTTTTCAGCACATATCTTCACCCTTACATAGTTTACAGCTCCAGCCTTCACCCTGATATAGTTTACAGCACCAGCCCTCACCCTGACATAGTTTACAGCACCAGCCTTCACCCTGACATAGTTTACAGCACCAGCCTTCACTCTGAAACAGTTTACTGCACCAACCATCACCCTGACATAGTTTACAGCACCAACCTTCACCCTGACATAGTTTACAGCTCCAGCCTTCACTCTGACATAGTTTACAGCCCCAGCCTTCACTCTGAAACAGTTTACTGCACCAACCATCACTCTGACATAGTTTACAGCAACAACCTTCACTCTGACATAGTTTACAGAACCAATATTCACTCTGACATAGTTTACAGCTCCAGGATTCACCCTGACATAGTTTACAGCACCAGCCTTCACTCTGACATAGTGTACAGCACCAGCTTTCAACATGGCATAGTTTACAGCACCAGCCTTCACCCTGGCATATTTTACAGCACCAACCTTCACCCTGGCATGGTTTACAGCACCAGCCTTCACCCTGACATAGTTTACAGCACAAGCCTTTACTCTGAGATAATTTAAAGCACCGGCCTTCACCCTGACATAGTTTACAGCTCCAACCTTTTCCCTAACATAGATTTGACCTCCAGCCTTCACCCTGACATAGTTTACAGCACCAACCTTCACCCTGACATAGTTTACAGCACCAACCTTCACCTTGACATAGTTTACAGCTCCAGCCTTCACCCTGCCATAGTTTACAGCACCAACCTTCACCGTGACATAGTTTACAGCACCAACCTTCACCTTGACATAGTTTACAGCTCCAGCCTTCACTCTGACATAGTTTACAGCACCAACCTTCACCCTGATTAGTTTACAGCACCAGCCTTCATCTGATAAAATTTACAGCACCAACCATCACCCTGACATAGTTTACAGCACCAACCATCACCCTGACATAGTTTACAGAACCAACCTTCACCCTTACATAGTTTACTGCTCCAACCTTCACCATAACATAGTTTACTGCACCATCCTTCACACTGACACAGTTTACAGCACCATCCTTTACCCTGATATTGTTTACAACACCATCCTTCACCCTAACGTAGTTTACAGCACCAGCCTTCACTCGACAAAGTTTTCAGCACGAGCCATCATCATGAAATAGTTTACAGCTTCAGCCTTCACCTTGACATAGTTTACAGCACTAGCCTTCACCCTGATTAGTTTACAGCACCAGCCTTCACCTTGACATAGTTTACAGCACTAGCCTCACCCTGACATAGTTTACAGCACTAGCCTTCACCCTGACATATTTTACCGCTCCAGTGTTCACTCTGACATAGTTGACAGCTCCAGTCTTCACTCTGACTAGTTTATAGCACCATCCTTCACCCCGACATAGTTTACAGCAATAGCTTTAAATCTGACATAGTTTACAGCACCAACCTTCACTCTGACATAGTTTACATCACCAGCCTTCACCCCGACATAGTTTACAGCATCATCATTTACCCTGACATAGTTTACAGCAATAGCTTTAAATCTGACATAGTTTACAGCACCAACCTTCACTCTAACATAGTTTACATCACCAGCCTTCACTCTGACATAGTTTATAGCAGCAACTTTCAACATGGCATAGTTTACAGCACCAGCCTTCACCCTGGCATACTTTACATCACCAACCTTCACCCTGACATAGTTTACAGCACCAGCCTTCACCCTGACATAGTTTACAGCACAAACCTTCACCCTGACATAATAAAAGCACCGGCCTTCACCCTGACATAGTATACAGCACCAGCCTTCACCCTGACATAATTTACATCACCAACCTTCACCCTGACATAGTTTACAGCACTAACCTTCACTCTCACATAGTTTACAGCTTCAACCTTCACCTCGACATAGTTTACAGCACCAGTCTTCACTCAAACATAGTTTACAGCACCAGTCTTCTCTCTGACTTGTCTACAGCTCCAGCCTTCACTCTGACTTGTCTACAGCTCCAGCCTTCACTCGGACATAGTTTACCGCACCAGACTTCTCCTTGACTAGTTTACAGCACCAGCCTTCACCCTGACATAGTATACAGCAATAGCCTTCACCCTGACATAATTTACAGCACCAACCTTCACTCTGATATTGTTTACAGCACCAACCTTCACCCTGAATAGTTTACAGCACCAGCCTTCACCCTGACATAGTTTACGGCACCAGCCTTCACCCTGAGTAGTTTACAGCACCAACCTTCATCCTGACAGAGTTTACAGTACCAACCTTCACCCTGACGTAGTTTACAACTCCAGCCTTCACTCTGACATAGTTTACAACACCAGCCTTCACCCCTGAGGTAGTTTACAGTACCAACCTTCACCCTGACATAGTTTACAGCACCAGCCATCACCTTGACATACTTTACAGCACTAGCCTTCACACTGAGTAGTTTACAACACCAGCCTTCACCTTTTCATAGTTTACAGCACTAGCCTTCACCCTGATTAGTTTACAGCACCAGCCTTCACCTTGACATAGTTTACAGCACTAGCCTCACCCTGACATAGTTTACAGCACAAACCTTCACCCTGACATAATAAAAGCACCGGCCTTCACCCTGACATAGTATACAGCACCAGCCTTCACCCTGACATAATTTACATCACCAACCTTCACCCTGACATAGTTTACAGCACTAACCTTCACTCTCACATAGTTTACAGCTTCAACCTTCACCTCGACATAGTTTACAGCACCAGTCTTCACTCAAACATAGTTTACAGCACCAGTCTTCACTCTGACTTGTCTACAGCTCCAGCCTTCACTCTGACTTGTCTACAGCTCCAGCCTTCACTCAGACATAGTTTACCGCACCAGACTTCTCCTTGACTAGTTTACAGCACCAGCCTTCACCCTGACATATTATACAGCAATAGCCTTCACCCTGACATAATTTACAGCACCAACCTTCACTCTGATATTGTTTACAGCACCAACCTTCACCCTGAATAGTTTACAGCACCAACCTTCACCCTGACTAATTTACAGAACCAGTTTTCACTCTGACATAGTTTACAGCACCAGCCTTCACCCTGACATAGTTTACGGCACCAGCCTTCACCCTGAGTAGTTTACAGCACCAACCTTCATCCTGACAGAGTTTACAGTACCAACCTTCACCCTGACGTAGTTTACAACTCCAGCCTTCACTCTGACATAGTTTCCAGCACCAGCCTTTACTCTGACATAGTTTACAGCTCCAGCCTTCACTCTGAAATAGTTTACAGCACCAATCTTCCCTCTGACAGAGTTTACAGCTCCAGCCTTCACTCTGACATAGTATACAGCCCCAACCTTCACCCTGACATAATTTACAGCACCAGCCTTCACTCTAACATAGTTTACAGCACCAACTTTCACCCTGACATAGTTTACAGCACCAGCCTTCACTCTAACATATTTTACAACACCAACCTTCACCCTGACATAGTTTCCAGCACCAACCTTCACCCTGACATAGTTTATAGCTCCAGCCATCACCCTGACATAGTTTACAGCATCAACCTTCACTCTGACATAGTTTACAGCTCCAGCCTTCACCCTGACATAGTTTACAGCACGATCCTTCACCCTGATATAGTTTACAGCACCAACCTTCACCTTGACATAGTTTACAGCTCCAGCCTTCACCCTGACATAGTTTACAGCACCAACCTTCACTCTGACATAGTTTACACCAAGAACCTTTACTCTGATATTGTTTACGTCACCTAGCTTCACCGTGACATAGTTTACAGTACCAACCTTCACTCTGACTAGTTTACACCACCAATCTTCACCCTGACATAGTTTACAACACCAACCTTCAATCTGTCATAGTTTACAGCACCAATCTTTACCCTGACATAGTTTACAGCACCAACCTTCACCCTGACTAGATTACAGCACCAGCTTTCACTCTGACATAGTTTACAGCACCAACCATCGCCCTGACATAGTTTACAGCACCAACCTTCACCCTGACATAGTTTACAGCACCAGCCTTCACTCAGACATAGGTTACATCTCCAACCTTCACTCTGAAATAGTTTACAGCACCAGCTTTCACCCTGACAAAGTTTACAGCACCAACTATCCCCTTGCCATAGTTTACAGCACCAACTTTCACCCTGACATAGTTTACAGCTCCAGCCTTCACCATGACATAGTTTACGGACTCAACCTTCACCCTGACATAGTTTACGGACTCAACCTTCACCCTGACATAGTTTACGGACTCAACCTTCACCCTGACATAGTTTACGGACGCAACCTTCACCCTGACATAATTTACGGACTCAACCTTCACCCTGACATAGTTTAAAGCACCAGCCTTCACTCTGATTGTTTTGACCCCAGGATGCCTGAAGAACGAGTGTACCTATCTGAGAGTTATTCCACATACGAAACCTAATTGAGAGGTCAGAGAAAAGATACATATATATATATATATATATATATATATATATATATATATATATATATATATATATATATATATATATATATATATATATATATATATATTTAAATATATATATATATATATATATATATATATATATATATATTTAAATATATATATATATATATATATATATATATATATATATATATATATATATATATATATAAAAATATATATATATATATATATATATATATATATATATATATATATATATATTTATATATATATATATATATATATATATATATATATATATATATATATATATATATATATATATATATATATATATATATTCACGAAGGTACATTAAGGGTTAAGAGAGAACATAGAGTTTAAGTTGAAATTACAATCTTATAAAACCACTAATTGAGAGGTCAGAGAAAAGATACATATATATATATATATATATATATATATATATATATATATATATATATATATATATATATATATATATATATATATATATATATATATATTTATATATATATATATATATATATATATATATATATATATATATATATATTCACGAAGGTACATTAAGGGTTAAGAGAGAACATAGAGTTTAAGTTGAAATTAGAATCTTATAAAACCACTAGCACGCATGGCATTTCGGGCAAGTCCTTAAACTAACAGAAAGTCTTAGAAAATAATAATAAAATATGTAAAAAGTGTTTAACAGGTGCATTACTGCTTTACTTTACAAGTGCAGATGATTTTAAGTAGGATAATTACAGAAAAATTTTCAACAAAAAAACATTTTTACAGGTACATTGCACGAATTTTTGACACAAAAGCAGATCAGAATAATACATAATAATAACAATACACAATAATGAACAAGGATTCCTAAGTACAATTAGTAAAACATCTCAGGGTTATACATTGAATCACTGAAGCACAATTTGGGGATCATTACAAGGAGTAATGCAGTAGAATGTACAATCAATACAACAACCATGATAACAGATGATCTAAGATTACAATGGTGAAGAATATGCTTAGGTACAAAGAATGGTGGACTGGGTAGCACTAAAAACCGTGTGAAGATAAAGCTCTAGGTAGAAGACTATTAAGATGAAATTAGGTAATTTTTGGTTTTACTGTTGAATAAGGCAAAAGTTGGACAGCTTTTCAGTTCATTAGGGAGTGAGTTCCATAGACTACATCTCTTTATTTGCATAGAGTGTTTACACAGAATTAGTTTGACTCTGGGGATATTAAAGAGATATTTATGTTTGGTGTGGTGATTATGTGTTCTATTACATCTATACAGGAAGAGTTTCAGAGCAGGGTTTGCTCTTAAAAAAAAACCGGTTTTATAAATGTAATTGGCACAAGAGAATGTATGGAGTGAATTTATGTTTAGTATGTTTAGGGATTTAAACCGGGGAGCTGTGTGTTTTCTGAAAGCAGAGTTTGTTATTATCCTGATAGCAGATTTCTGCTGGGTGATGATGGGCTTGAGGTAGTTTGCTGAGGTTGAAACCCAAGCACAGATTCCATAAGTAAGATAGGGATAGATAAGTGGATAATAGAGAGGAGAGCAGAGTAGGGTACATAATATCTGATCTTAGAAAGTATACCAACTGTTTTAGAAACCTTTTAACAGTCTCCGTGGTGTAGTGGTAAGACACTCGCCTGGCGTTCCGCGAGCGCTATGTCATGGGTTCGTATCTTGGCCGGGGAGGATTTACTGGGCGCAATTCCTTAACTGTAGCCTCTGTTTAACGCAACAGTAAAATGTGTACTTGGATGAAAAAACGATTCTTCGCGGCAGGGGATCGTATTCCAGGGACCTGCCCGAAACGCTACGCGTACTAGTGGCTGTACAAGAATGTAACAACTCTTGTATATATCTTAAAAAAAAAAAAAAAAAAAAACTTTTTAATTATGTGCTGAATGTGGGTGCTGAAATTGAGTCTCAAGTCTAGGTATAGGCCAAGGAACTTTCCATAATTTTTATTGCTAATGTTTACATTATCTATCTGAAGCTGAATTGCATTTGTTGATTTGTCTTCCAAATAAGATGTATTAGGTCTTTTCTGTGTTTAGTGTAAGTTTGTTGGGTGACATCCATAAGGGGACTTTTTTTTATTTCATTGTTACAACATTATTTAATATGAATAGGTTGGGGTCAGAGTAGATGAGAGTAGTATCATCAGCAAACAATAAAGGTTTAAGCATGTTAGAGACATTAGGCAGATCATTGATGTATATAAGAAACAGGAGGGGTCGTAGGATGCTGCCCTGTGGCACCCCTAAGGTTAGTCGTTGAGTAGGAGAGGATACGTCATTGATGGCTACATATTGGTGTCTGTCACTAATATAGGACCGGATATAGTTCAGGGCAAGGCCACGGATTCCATAATGTTGGAATTTAAGTAAGAGGTAGTTGTGGTTAACAGTATCAAAAGACTTTCTCAGGTCAATGAAAAGTCCAATCGGAAACTCACTTTTGTCAAGGGCTGAGTAGATTAAGTCAAGCAGACTAACAATTGCATTATTGGTACTCTTTTGGGAGCGGAAGCCAAACTGACAGGGACTTAGTATATTGAATTTTACGAGATAGGAGTAGAGCTGTTTGAAAATAAATTTTCCAAATATTTTTTTATAATAAAGGTAGATTTGATATGGGTCTGTAATTATTTATGTCTGCCGTGTTACCTCATTTATGAACTGGCGTTTCTCTTGCTTTTTTAAGGATGTCAGGGAAGGTATGACACTCTAGAGATTTATTGAACAGCAGAGCTATGGGAAGTGCAAGGGCAAGGGAGCCGCTCTTGTATACCATGGATGGTATTTCACTAATGTTCCCAGCTTTGGATTTTAGTGAGTGAATGATGGTGATGAATTTATTACTACAACCCAACCTCTGTAGGGCTGATCAGTGAGAGAAGAAGATAGTTTGGATAGCTACCTGAAAGATATGTGGAACATGTGTCTGTGTCTGTAGGATTTTTTGCGCAAGGTTAGCACCAATCGATAAAAAGAAGCTATTAAATTCAGTTGCTGTTTCAAGGTCTGTTGCAGGTGTATAACGATCCATGGAGATTTTTATCTTGTTATGTGAATGTTGTTTAGGTAGCAGAACGTAGCAGAATCTGGGTGTGGGAAATTTTTACCCACGATATCTATATTATTATCTAAGAAATGTATTATTTCTATATCATATCTAAATCATAACCAAATCAATATCAAAATCATATCAGAATCACTACAGATTCATTATACATCTGGATCATAGATGACAATGCCTATGATCACCTACGACCATAGGGCCCTTGGTTGCCTACGTGATTTTATGCATGATTTCTCGAGGATCTAGAAGCTTCTAGAAGGATTTCTTAATTAAAGAACTATTGGAACATTCAACCAATTTCCGGTACGGATTAAATCAAATCCTTAATAAGAATCAGTAGTGCTAACAAGTACTACTTATAATATTTAAATCTTATATCTAATTATATTATAATCAAATCTTATCTCAATCATATGTCTACACAGTAAAATTAATCAGTCAATATTCATTGAAAACTACCCTCTTAAGCGGAGAAGGGGAGCCAAACTCGGGAGTGAAGGGAGCACCCAAGACGCCCCGAGGCAGAACGTGTTTGTTTATAAAACAGTGAAGATGTGTGACGGTGCGTAGCGGACATTAATCATCTTAGGACACTTTATTCAATTATCTTTATCACCAGTGATTACTCTCCCGAACTGGGGGAGTACCAGGACAATATATCTACAAGGAAGAAGTCCTAGAACATATCTAAATAAGTGTAGAGTGGAGAACACAAAGTATCACCATCATCACCAATCTTAGCTTACTGCAAATGCAATTAAGGACATAATCAATTAGCAAACCTACTAGAATGGTATACATCAAAGCTGAGACATAAAATATCGTACCTAAACTCTACAAGAGAGTTATCCAGTCTGGCCACTTGTCAGACACGCACCCGGCACTCAGTCATGAGTATATTGAATGTTATTTGGTGTATTAATTGGCCAATTGTATACTTGTGTAACTTTAATATATTCAATAAGTCTGTCTGTCATTAAAGAGTGAGGCAACGCCTCATATTTCAGTAAGTATTCATTGATCTTGAAACGACTGAATTTCTTCCGAGTCCCCAGACATTTGTGAGATTCTGAACCTCGTGTGTGTCCCTAGTCTGGGAAAAGTTCCAGTCAAGCGTAACTGAATCTCTTTATATAAATTGAATATATCTCTTTATATTCTTGAACATATAAATTGAGTTAACAATTGTTTGCTTCGTTATCTTTAATATATAATATAAGTTTATCTAATTGAATATAATTTTAGTACTTAGTTAATAGTACTAAGACTACATTTAAGGTCATTTAATATCATACATCTACAATTTAAATTGTTGTATTTATTGGTATAAGAATATTGGCTGTTATAGTTAAGGTGATAGGTTGGACTATGTACATGTTCAAATCCTTGATTTAAACAGAACCAGTTTTCAGTTATAGAACTGAATTAATAATCTTATCCTTGTATTAACAATACAAGCTGATGTGAGATATTTGTCTACAGGTGGATTGTGGATCTTCAAAAACTTCTCCATTCACCCCCACCTGCCCCTTACAGCCCACAATCTGTCACTAGGAAAAGAGAAGCTAGGATTTACAACCCTAGCTAGAGAGTTTAGTTGAATTAATTTTGCAAACAGTAATTTTTAATTTAGTGCAGTACAAGTCCCTAGTAGTTCTCCTCTCATATTAATCCCGACAGGATTTTCCCACATTTATGGTCCTTCGAACCGGATGGTTATATCAGTACACTTCAGACCATATGTATGGTCCTTCATTTACTGAATATTTCAATAGCAAAATACATAAGAAACTTCTTGATTTTGCATTGGAGTAATTTTTACATATTATAGCCTAACCTAGCTAACAACTAATATTTATAATATCCATATATCTAAGTGAACAAATTGTTTACAGTGACTTAAGCCACCATATCCATTACCTAGTACGCATTCATAGCATACTTGTAACTGGTAACATTTCTGTGTAAGAAAAACACAGTACTTAATTTTATCAGCGTCACAGACACAATTACATCTTATCTCATATATACCATTATATACCTCACTTGTGGTAACATTATATAGGCACATATAAGTGTATTATCCAGCATTATCTTTAATCAACTGATTTTCAGAGCTGCTCATTACAAAATACTCTTTAAAAAAGTGTTTCTTAACAATAAGAGCATTTCATTACAATATATCCATAATCAACTGTATCAAACCGAAAACGCTACGCGTTTTCGCATAGCGAAACCGAAACGCTTTGCGTTTCTTTGCGCTTTGCATTTCTTTGCCCGAAACGCTACGCGTACTAGTGGCTGTACAAGAATGTAACAACTCTTGTATATATCTCAAAAAAAAAAAAAAAAAACCTATTAAAGGTAAAACCAGTAGGTATTCTACTGTATTTTATCACCCCCAATTAGGATAATAGATAATCATAATGGTAATGATTTTGCAAAAAGAGTGCCATTTACTATTTTTTTAAATTATTAAAAAAATTACCGATTAGTGCATTCGGCTGAAAAAAAAAATATTTTACCCTTTTGACAATTGAGCACCTGATATATCCAGATTCCAGGGAGGAAAGGAAGGACAATCTTTTGAATCATTACTTAAGTAGACAGGGTAGCTCATTTATCATAATACATTAACATTATACATATTTTATCATAAAATAAAATATCTCGGAAAACTTGGAAAATCCAGATGACTACTAATTCTTCACTTGCTACAGAAACAGGAAAGAAAAGAACACTTATAAAGTGTCTAAAAACTCACTTGACTCAACAGGTTGACAGATGTCAAGAGATTGCTAATCAAGTATTTCTTGATTTAATCGTCTTGAATAACAGAATAAAAACTTCAAATTAATTTTTGTTATAAAATCAAATGCCTTTCGGAGACTTAAATAGCAGGAGCTAATGCTGATTAATCCAAAGGGAACTTCAGGATATCAGAGCTGAAACAGCAAAGTATGAAAATAATATCAAGGATAAACTAGATCCTTTAATCAAACTTGCATTACCAGCAGTAGCCCAACCAAATGTGAGCACATGCACTTAGTTTGGTACCTCATCTATCCTACATGTAGCAGCCGGGCTCCCAAAGGTACAATTACCATGTTTTGAGGGCAAGGAAGAAGAAAATTGTATTCCTTCTGGAGATCTTTCGATTATTTAATACACTCTAATGCTTCTCTCACCAAGGCAATTAAATTTATATATTTACAAGGCCAAGTAAGAGAAAAGGCATTACAGATCACTGCTAATTTGTCAGATTAGCAGTAATTTGTCAGATTAGCAGTGATCACAGATGAAGATTATGATTAAGCCATACAATTGTTATATGATAAGTACAGTGGATACTAATCAAGAAACTTGAAGGCTTACTGGCAACTTCTATCAGTTGAATGACAAAGTCATCACTAAGCTAAACAGCAAATCATTCATCTTAATCTACAGCCTGCAGGCCATTTAAATCAGGTGATAGACAAATGTCATCATCACTTGGCTACAATAGTCTACCATTGGGGATTAAGACCAATCTTAATCATCACATCATTAATCTACAATCTTAAGACTAACCACCATGCTGTGTCAAGTTTATTGTGACATTTCCCGGTGCGCATGAAATAAAGTTCTCCCAAAATTTTTGTTTTCCTCGTAAACTGATAAATTCCCTTCCCTGAACATGTCTATGTAAAAATAAATACCAAATTCCACTTACTTTGGCTGTGGGGACGTGGACAAGGTGCGCTGTGACATCATCAGGGCCTGGTTGCCCGTGCGTGAATCGCCCAGACACGGTCGCACCGGCCATTCAAGCACCGGGTATTGCCACAAATATATTTTCAATTATTTGTTTTATGTATTTCCAATGCTGTTTTATTAGTTTTTTATCGTATATGATGCATATTTGTGTCCTTTACAATATGTATACAATAGAACGTTCATAATGTTCCATGGAACTGTGATACATGTGTCAGTAATGTGTCCACAATAAATGTTTATTATTGCAATATTACTTGTTAAAAATTCACTAAAATTAAAATATGTACAGTTTCACACACTATTTACATAGAGTAACACACTGTATTATACACTCAGTACTTCGGAAGTGAGTAATAATTAACGAAGTAGCCCATGGTACACAGCGCGACTTCGCTCTCAGTACACCAGGTACAGATAAATTTTTGCTTCCTGTTTCTTCATTCTGTGTGCTTGTAAATAACCCACTCACATACATCCATAGCTTTAATACTTGTAGGTTGTATGTAGCCAAGTTTGTAGAGCATAAGGTATTATTGAAAAGATTATAGGAAAAGATCAATTTGTAAGGTAGTCTTGAAAAGATCGCTTGGTATGGTCCCACACAGGAAGAGATTCAGCTTACCTCAAGAGTGTCCGTCAGTCAGAAAGAAATTCAGCTAGCCTCAAAGAGTGTCCGTCAGTCAGGAAGAGATTCAGGTATTCTTGAAAATATCTATGGAAAACACAACCATGGGAGCTGCTAACACTGTTCATCTATGCTACTTGTATCAGATGCATCATCACTGAACGCAGAAAATGATTCATCTATGTATCATCTAAATAAATTGGAGATAACATAGGATTGCAAGGGTGATGCTCAGAGCTACAACTGGATTCGCTCGCTGTATCGTCCTCATAGGTGCTGTATCACTTGAATCCGACCTTTGTGTTAGGTCTTTATTGCGCCTAGCTTCACCAATATTATGACTCTTATGTTCTTCAAACAATAAGGTTTGAATTTCACCGACAAAGCGTTATCTTTCAACACCGCGACACCGTCGGACAGGTGTTTGAGAGTCAGTGGCGCTTGCGCCACCCATGGTTGCTCATTCAGTACTAACCCAGCCAGCAGCCCTAGGGCATTCTGGGAATTTTTTCCAAGAAGGCTGCCTCTCACTGAAGGTCCTAAGAGTACATTTCGTTCACAACCATCCTCGTACACATTTAGAATTGGTACCAAAAAATCAAAGAGTTTTCTCGGTTGGCGCAGTTTCCCGCCGACCGAGAATACTCGGTTGGAGCAGTTAAGTGGTTAAGGCTAACAGCCCATTGACAATGTCAATCCAAGTATTATCATTCATCTAAAATAACTATCTTAATCCTAGAATATAATCTTGATCACCTAATCTCATGCTCTCACTGGAGTGAAAGCAGCCTCAGAAAATCTGAAGGCAATAAAGCATCTCAAAGAAACCTACTTTATACGAAAAGGCAAAGCCGAGATATAAAAAGCAAAATGCTTCTTCACGTCATGAATAATGTAAATACACATTATTACAGATACAATTCATCCTTAAAGGAAATCCTTGGAGGAGTACAAATGTTACATGCTTGTGTGACTTACTTGCATGTAATTACATATCTACAAGTGTTACATACTTGTGATAATATCATATCACATGATAAATTCCCAAAATGTGAATCCAAAACAAACAAAAACAAAAGCGTCCACACCGACTATCAGAGATCAAGGCAACAAAACTCATCTTCTGAAAAGTGGAAACAGAGTACTGTTGGCTCATACGCTATATCACCCACAGTTAACAGAACTGTAGGAAATCAAGCTCCCAAGACAGATAAGACAAAAGGAGCTACACGTGCTCCAAGCCGTTTATTCTGTCCGGATGCACATACCTATCAATGCACAGTCAATGCAGATGCAGACTGTGCCAACAAAATCAATAATCAATCTGCTTCTCAGGCAAAGCCAAAAGATTCTTCTTCACCAGCTGAACAAGTTTGTAAGGTACAGAGTAATGTCAATGCCTTAGCAGCAAAAACAATTACTTCAGATACATTACTTACTGCACAGCTGGAACTAATCAATCAAGGAGTTAGCCTTCAAACAAGAGTACTAGATCATGAAGCTTGAACTCCTGAAAAATCACACTACAGAAACTGTAATTGTGGCTTGACTAGGCAAAGAACAGTCAACACTTAATATCCCTCACATGATTGATGACAGATTATCAGTCTCCGTGGTGTAGTGGTAAGACACTCGCCTGGCGTTCCACTACAGCCACTTGTACTTGTACAAGTACAAGTACTTGTACTTGTACTTGTACCACTTGTACAGCCACTAGTACGCTACGCGTACTAGTGGCTGTACAAGAATGTAACAACTCTTGTATATATCTCAAAAAAAAAAAAAAAAATAGAATCTGTGCATAAATTGTGGCAACTTGATGCAAAAGGAAAAATTCCTGAACAACCAAGTCCTGATGATGTCTGTACATACAATCACTTACTTAGAACTTAGTACTTAGAACTTAGAAACTGTACAGTACCATGAGGGACAGTACTGGGTAAGGTTACAGTGGAAGGTCAACCATAAAACCTTACCTACCAACTATCATATGGCTTATAGTCAATTTAAATCTCAATTAGCAAAGCTAAGACGAAGGCCTGAGTATTTACAACTCTACCATGATATTATTGCTCAACAGCTACAGAATAATAGTCTCCGTGGTGTAGTGGTAAGACACTCGCCTGGCGTTCCGCGAGCGCTATGTCATGGGTTCGTATCCTGGCCGGGGAGGATTTACTGGGCGCAATTCCTTAACTGTAGCCTCTGTTTAACGCAACAGTAAAATGTGTACTTGGATGAAAAAACGATTCTTCGCGGCAGGGGATCGTATTCCAGGGACCATAGGATTAAGGACTTGCCCGAAACGCTACGCGTACTAGTGGCTGTACAAGAATGTAACAACTCTTGTATATATCTCAAAAAAAATAAATAAATAAATAAATTCACGAAAGTCATGAAACACGACAATAAACAAACAGGCCATTTTTTACCAAATATGGCGGTAATGAGAGAATAAAAAACCACTCCTTTACAGATAGTTATTAATTGTAGCTCTAAATCTGGACCCCAAGGAACCAGTCTGAATGATTGTTTCCAAACAGATCCAACTCTAACTCAGAAATTGTATGACATACTACTGATGTATAAACTTATCCCTATCAATGACTCATCATAATTAACCACCCCTTGTCACCTAGTATGGGCTAGATAACCAAAGTTTCTTTGTTACACTGATTATTTAAATTAAATTTTAATTTTGTTTAATATTAGTCATTTATTGAACTTTATTAACTGAGTACATTATTTTTTTCTTTAATTCATATTAATTATAGGATCATAACTAAACAATTTATAGTTAATTATCATTAAGATTAAATTTGCCTGTTTATTATTCAACTTTTTCTCTGCTTTCATTATTACCCAGGTTGCCTAGCCTCGCCATACTCCCTTACTCCATTGTACCCCTGGCTTTGCCTGTGTCTCCTAATGCAAATTATTACTTTCAGTGTACCTGAGAGTACTTGTAAGCAATCTACCTCATTTTTTTTTGTTCGTTTTGTGTTTGTCTTGTATAGTCTTGAATATATATATCCCCCCCCCCTCCTTTTATATCAACATTTGTATATTTTGTAATTGCCTTTTTTGCCTTTTTGTTTCCTACAACCATCCCTCTTATGCAAACAAGTATAGACCCAGAACTAAACCTCATATCCAGTATCTATAACTATCATCACTTTAATGATCAAAATTCCAGATATTTTACAGCACATGATGTAAACAATGTATTAACACATAATCACAATATCTCTGTAATTAACTTAAATGTAAGATCTTTAAGCAAACACTTTGATGATGTTAGTGCCTTGATTCAAACGGTTGACAACAAATTCTCTTTTGTTATACTTACTGAAAAGTGGTTAAAAGAGGACACTACTCAACTCTTTAACATGCCAAACTACTCAGCAATTCACAACTGTCGATCAATTCAGAGAGGTCGTGGTACTGCTCTTTACTACCATCAAGAACTGACATGCTTAAAAGTAATTAGAACTAGAGACTCCTGTGGGGAGTATATCTTTGCCAGTTTTAGAGTCAAGTGTGCTGAGTCTGTCCTGACTGTGGGTGCAGTCTATAGAATTCCTAACACTGATGTGTCTGAAATCAACTCTAACCTTAGAAATCTAATACTAGATAACAGACTGAACAAAAACCATCTAATTATCGCAGGGGACTTTAATATTGACGTCTGCGAGCCTGAAAACCCTCCTGCTGATAGTTTCCTCAACGATATTAATTCCTGCTTCCTCATACCCTTAATCACTAGACCTACTAGATTCACTGATAGTACTGCCTCTGCTCTTGACCACATCTGGACTAACATAACCTCTCCACTTACTTCAGGGTTAATCATTGATAGGACCACAGACCATTACCCCTCATTTCTCCTGACCAACATTAATAAACCATCTCTAGACACAAGGAAGATAAGCTTTAGGCAGCACAATGAAACTTCTATATACATCTTTATTGCTGCTTCTGCTAATATCAACTGGGAGGCTGAATTAGGTGACATAGTGAACATCAACTTAGCAGAGCAAATATTTCTTCAGAAAACACTGGACCCTTAAAACTCCCACTGTCCAATGCTAACGAAACAAGTTACAAATAAAAAGTTAAACACTCTATGGCTTACAAAGGATATACTTAAATCTATTAATAAAAAATGACCTTTAAAAGAAATATAGGTTAGGAGTCGTCTCCAAAGAATTTACAAAGATTTACTCATCCATGCTGTCTAAAATAATTAGAAGAACCAAAGTAAAATACTATGAAAATAAATTTACGCAAGTTATTTAAGAAAACATGGAGCACTATCTCTCAGATATTAGGTTCAAAAAAGATTTTGTATAAAAAAACAGTTCTCCAATCTAATGACGATGGTGTGCTTTCGGCCTCAGACACTGCAATTGAATTCAATAGGTTCTTTTCATCCATTGGTACATCCCTTGCTCATGATATTCCATCCTCCCTCACTAATATTAAAGACTACCTTACTGGCAACTATCCAGAGTCTCTGTACCTAGCTCACGCTAATTCCTCTGATGTTATTAATGAAGTAATCCTTTCCCTTAAAACTAAGTCAAGAGCCCTTGGTGAGATACCATCTCTAATTTACTAAATAAGCCTCTAGATTTCTAGCTCCTGCCATTGCATTGCTCTTCAACAAATCCCTTGAATCACTTGAACTTTAAACCTTTCTGGATATTCTAAAAAAACTCCTGCCAACCTTGTCAAAAATATTTGAAAAGCTAATCTACAAGCAGCTTTACTCATATCTAGCCAAACTCAATATACTTAGCTCTTGCCAATATGGTTTCAGGCCCAATAAAAGCACTAACGATGCACTTATAACTATGATTAACTTGATACATACAGCTCTTGATAAAAACGAGTTCCCTGTTGGGTTATTTGTTGACCTGCATAAGGCTTTTGACACTGTCAACCACCAAAACTTTCTTCTTAAATTACATCATTATGGAATCAGAGGTCACTCCCTGCAATGCCTTCAGTCTTACCATACTGACAGGCTCCAGTATGTTTCTGTGAATAATTCCATTTCTTCTACACTACCTATAAACATTGGTGTTTCACAGGGCAGCATACTTTGCCCTCTCCTCTTTCTCATCTACATTAATGGCCTTCCAAATGCCTCTCAACACCTCAAACCAATCTTATTTGCTGATGACACAACTTTCATTTTCTCCAGTCCTGTCCCGCTTGCTCTAAATGTCACTGTGAATACTGAACTAAATAAAGTCCATCTTTGATTAACTGCTAACAAACTCACCCTTAACATTGAAAACACAGTCTATATTTTGCTTGGTAATTAGTCCTCAAATTAAATTAACCTAAGAATAAACATTATACAAATCAGTAGTAAAGTTGATGGTAAATTCCTTGGTGTCCTCATTGATAACAAGCTAAATTTCCAGGGACATATTCTAAATATAGCAAAAAACAGTTTCTAAAACTGTTGGCATTCATTCTAAGATAAGATATGTACCTCGCCCTGCCCTGGTGATGCTTTATTACTCTCTCACCTATCCTTATCTTAACTATGGTATTTGTGCTTGGGGTTCTACTACCCAAAATCATTTATGTCCTCTAATTACCCAACACAAAGCTTCTATTAAAACAATATCTAACTCTGGCCCCAGAGAGCACTCGGTACCCTTAATCAAATCTCTGAATATGTTAGATATTAAGTCACTGCATATCCTCTCATGTGTACTCTATATATTTAAAACTCTGAATTGTAATGTCAATCCTGACCTTAAAAGCTTTTTAGAAGGTTGTAACAGAATGCATGGGCACCACACCAGAAACAAATACCTATTTGATATTCCAAGAGTACGACATATTCAAACTAGAAATGCTCTACAAATCAAGGGACTCAGAATGTGGAATGACTTTCCCAATTATGCCAAAGGCTGTACCTCTCTCAACCAGTTTAAGATGAAAACTAAGTACTACCTAATTAACTCCATGTAACTTACCTTTCCCCTAAATGTGAATAATTTATTACAATAATAATTTATTATAGTGAATAATTTATTTTCCCCTAAATGTTTAATTTATTACAAAGTTACCTGTAAGATAGTCCTGAACATTAGTACTGGAAGATGGAATATCATTAGCAAGGGATGACCCAATCGATGAGAAGAACCTATTGAATTATTGGTGTATTATTTAAAATCTTTTTTGATCAAAATATTTGTGAAACTGTGCTCCATGTTTTCATGATGTTGCCCTTTGTTTGAGTAAATTTATCTGCGTAGTATTTAATTTTGGCTCTTCAAATTATTTTAGATAGTTATAATGAGTAATTCTTTGAAAGTTCTTTGGAGACGATACCTAGCCTATACTTCTTCTCAAGGTCATGTTTTTATTAATAGATTTAAGTATTCCCTTTGTAAGCCAAGGATTGTTTAGCCTTTTAGTTGTGTCTTGTTTCGTTAGCATAGGACAGTGGGTGTTATAAAGGCTGAGAGTTTTTTGAAGAAATGATTGCACTGCTAGGTTGATGTCCCCTATGGTACCTAATTCGGACTCCCAGTTGATATTAGCCGCAGCTGCTATAAAACTACCTATAGAAGTTTCATTGTGCAGCCTAAAGCTTATCTTCCTTGTATCTAGAGGTGGTTTGTGAATGTTGGTTAGGAAAAATGTGGGGTAATGGTCTGTAGTACCATTGTGATTCATATCAGTGATTATCCCTGAAGTAAGCAGAGAGGTTATGTTGGTCCAGATGCGATCAAGAGCTGTGGCAGTACTATCAGTGATTCTAGTAGGTCTAGTGATTAAGGGTATGAGGAAGCAGGAATTCATACAGTTGAGGAAACTAGCAGCAGGAGGGTTATCAGTCTCGCAGAGGTCACTGTAAAAGTCCCCAGAAATAATTAAGTGGTTTTTATTCAGTCTGTTCTCTAGTATTAGATAACTAAGGTTAGAGTTAAATTCAGTCACATCAATGTTAGGAATTCAGTTGTGAATAGCTGAGTAGTTAGGTATGTTGAGTAGTTTCCTCTTTTAACCACGTTTCAGTAAACACAATAAAATAAAATTTGTTGTTAACTGTTTGAATGAGGGCATTAACATCATCAAAGTGTTTGCTTAGAGATCTTACATTCAAGTTAATTACAGAAACATTGTGATTACATGTTAAAACATTGTTCATATTATGTGCTGTATAATACCTGCAATTTTGATCATTAAAGTGATGATTGTCATAGATGCTAGATATGAGGTTAAGGTCTGAGTCTATACTAGTTTGCGTAAGAGGACTGTTTGACAGAAAAAAAGCAAAAAAGACAATTATAAAAAGATCTAGATATAAAAAAAAGAATATATAAAACTATACACAAAATGGGGTAGGTTGCTTAAAGGTTCTTTCAATAGACGACTTGTTCAATAAATCAAATAACAATAAATAATTCTATAAAACAAAAACTTACTTACTATAATATTATAATTACCATATAGTTAATTACTTAAGTTACACTAAAAGAAAATGAGGTAGATTAGCTAGAGGTACACTCAGGTACACTGAATGATAAATTTTAAACTAGAGGACACAGGCAAAGCCAGTGTTCAAATGGAATAAGGGAGTATGGAGTATATAAAAAATATAGTAAAAAGCTAGAAAAAAGAGACAATAACAAGATGACAATTTAAAATAAAATTAAAACCTTTTGAATGGAAAGGCAGAGCTATAGTACACATTGGTCGTTAGATGAGATTATAATTTGTATTCTGGTTATTCAGCTGTTATCCCACAGTCATTCAGGAAAGAATTGAGGTGAGCTGCAGTGGTTATTACATAGGTTTTTCCAGTGTCAGACTTCCTAGCTATAATTTTACCATCTCACACAAAACAATGTTTAATTGCAAGAAATTTTTTCCAGAATCCACGCAGTTTGCTTGCCCGAAACGCTGTGCGTACTAGTGGCTTTAGGTATTGTATGTACTAGCTCTATCTATAAATCAAACATTATATTTGTAAAACAACTATGTATATACTTTCCTGAATAAAATTTACTTTACTTACTTTACTTTACTTAAACAAATATGCGTTTTCAGCAGATATTAGCGAAGCTTTTCTATGAGTTGCCTTACAGGAAGAAGATAAGGATTTCACTAAGTTTCTATGGGTAGAGAACCCAGATCTAAATAGTCCTATTGTGACATACAGATTCTCCTCTGTACTCATCGGTGCTACATCTAGCCCATTTTTCCTGCAAGCAACTCTAGATACTCATCTACAAAAATCATCAAATCCCTATATGGCTGAAATCAGTCAAAATCTATATGTAGATAATTTTTAAGGGACAGTTAACAGTACTACTGAACTGTTACCAATATATCAAGAGGCCAACAAGGAGCTACAAGATGCCAACATGCCACTACAATCATGGGCCTCTAATAATGCAACATTGAATAATCAAATAGCAAGAGTCTATAGCAAATAGCCCTGACTATCTCGTACCAGAATCACAAAAGGTATTAGGTATGGAATGGGACTTAATCTCAGACACAATATCAATCAAATCAGTACCAGTAAACTATTGCATTGCTACAAAAAGGGATTTGCTTTCACATGTTAGCAAAGTGTTTGACTCACTTAGCTCTTGCCAATATGGCTTCAGACCCAAAAAAAGCACTAACGATGCACTTATTAGTATGATTAACTTAATTCATGCAGCTCTTGATAAAAATGAGTTCCCTGTTGGGTTATTTGTGGACCTGCGTAAGGGTTTTGACACTGTCGAACACCAATACCTTCTTATTAAATTACATCATTATGGAGTCAGAGGACACTCCCTACAATACCTCAAATCTTACCTTACTGACTGGCTCCAGTATGTTTATGTGAACAATTCAATTTCTCCCACCCTACCCATCAACATTGGTGTTCCTCAGGGCAGCATACTTGGCCCTCTCCTCTTTCTCATCTACATTAATGACCTTCCAAATGCCTCCCAACACCTCAAACCTATTCTATTTGCTGACGACACAACCTTCATTTACTCCAGTCCTGACCCCCTTGCTCTAAATGCCACAGTAAATACTGAGCTAAATAAAGTCCATCATTGGCTAACTGCCAACAAACTCACCCTTAACATTGACAAAACTTTCTATATTCTGTTTGGCAATAAATCCTCTAATCAAATAAATCTCAAAATAAACAATACCCAAATTTGTAACAAATTAGATGGAAAATTCCTTGGCATTCTCATTGATCACAAGCTGAATTTCCAGGGACACATTCTAAATATATCAAAAAATGTTTCAAAAACTGTTCGCATTCTTTCTAAGATCAGATATTATGTACCCCGCCCTGCCCTGGTTACCTTCTATTACTCCCTCATCTATCCATATCTCAACTATGGTATTTGTGCTTGGGGTTCTACTACCCAAAATCATTTACGTCCTCTAATTACTCAACACAAAGCTGCTATTAGGACAATATCCAACTCTAGCCCCAGACATCACTCGTTACCCCTACATAAATCTCTGAATATGTTAGATATTAAGTCACTGCACATTCTCTCTCTTGTGTATTATATATATATAAAACGCTGAACTGTAATGCCAATCCTGACCTCAAAAGCGTCATTGAAGGTTGTAACAGAACCCATGAGCACCACACCAGAAATAAATACAGTTTTGATATTCCAAGAATACGACTTAATCAAACTAGAAATGCTCTACAAATCAAGGGACCCAGAATGTGGAATGATCTTCCCAACCATGTTAAAGACTGTACCTCTCTCAACCAGTTTAAGATAAAAACTAAACACTACCTAATAAATTCCCTGTAACCTACCTTACCCCTCTATTGTCAACCCATGTCTGTTATTTTTTTTTTAATCAACACTGTTTGTCAGCCTATTGTATTTGTGCTGCTTTTTCAGTCATGTTCCCCCTTTTTTTATCTTTATTTGTATTTGTTCTCAACACATTTTATTCTTTATGCTCAATTAGTATTAAGTTCTAGATATTAATGTTTTTCCTGCCCGAAACGCATTGCGTAATAGTGGCTTTAGGCATTGTATGTACTAGCTCTATCTATATATCGATCCATTAATGTAACATTACTTGTATGTATGTACCTTACCTGAATAAACATATTTATATTTATTTATAAAAAAAAAAATTATTTATTTTATTTTACTTGGTCTACTAAATCCTTTAACAATGAAATGATGTTTATTTGTGCAAGACGCTTAGAAGATAAAAGTTGGTTGGGATGATCCACTACCACTCCAGTTACAAAAAGCTTGGATGGAGATGGCTCAAGAACAAACTTTGGTCGAACAGATAATCTTTCCGAGACGAGGAAAATGATAAAGTAACACCACATGCATTTGCAGACTCGTCAGCCAAAGCTTTTGGAGCTTGTGCTTACTTAGTGACTTCTAATCACTCTTATCTTATCACCTCTAAGGTCAGAGT
Source organism: Procambarus clarkii (assembly GCF_040958095.1). Lineage (NCBI taxonomy): Eukaryota > Metazoa > Arthropoda > Malacostraca > Decapoda > Cambaridae > Procambarus > Procambarus clarkii. Next base: position 5,364,198 of record NC_091215.1, on the reverse strand, counting down.
CGCTCCAATCAAAAAGAGGACTTTGCCTCAGATGGAACTAACTGCATTGCTAACTGGCACATGCTTATCAGTGCATATCAAACAAGTCCTGTCTACCATGAACATCAAAGATGTTATTATATGGTCTGACAATGAAGCTATCTTACAATGGGTATGAAATGACAACTGTCCGGCACCGTATGTAAGAAATCGTGTCTCAGAAATTAAAGAAATTTCTGCAGGCTTTTAACTGTTGCATGTACCAACAAAAGATAATCCAGCTGATCTCTTATCCAGAGGGATAGCGTTTAAACAATTTGCAAAGGCAGATATTTGGTTTCATGAGCCTCGATGGTTAGTGAATGATAGTTGGCCGGAACAAAAGCCACACGTCATTATGACACAAACCATAACTACCACCAGGCAGCAAGCTCAAATATTAGTCTTGGATTGTACTCGTTAATCCTCACTCATCAAATTAATCAAAGTAAGACAAAATGTGTTTCATTATCTCAGGAAAAGAGGAATAAAATCATTCTTTCCAGAAGCACTAGTCTATTGGGTAAGATAAGCCCAGAGAGAAACTTATGAGAATGACTGAAAATCTTCCGCATAAGTTAAAACACAATCTCGGCCTGTGGATAGACCAAGAAAATCACAACATTCTGCGTTGTGGAGGAAGACTTAAACACGCAAATATCAATCTAGATACCGTGCATCCATGGCTTTTACCAAAAAATCATTGGATCACAAGGTTGATTGTGTTACATACACATCAACAAATCATCAAACATGGAGGAGTGTTAGACACACTCACACACATCAGACAGCAGCCCTGGATTCCTCAGGGAAGACAGTCAGTCAAATCAGTCTTGAAGAATTGCATGATATGCCGAGAGTACAATGCAAGAATGTGCTCTTATCCAAGTCCACCACCACTACCAAAGGAACGAGTGGTCCGTCTACATCTTTTTGAGATGACAGGAGTAGATTATACAGGAGCCATATATCTAACAGGGACTGCAGATAAGTAACCTATCAAGGCATACATTTGTATGTTCACCAGTGCCACCACCAGAGCCGTACATCTAGAGGTAACACCCAATATAACTGCTCAATCATTTATCCAGGTCTTCCGCAGATTCGCAGCACGTCAATCATGCCTTAAACTGATGATTTCAGACAACGAAACAAACTTGGTAGCTGGAGAAGCATGTCTATGGGAAATCTGTTCCCATCTGTAGTTACTTCCACACTGGAACAGCGTCCCTGCAGATGGAAATTTATCCCTCCGAGAGCCCCATGGCACGGAGGATTTTATGAAAGGTTAATAGGAACTGTTAAAAGATCCTTGCAAAAATTTCTACACTGTCAGAAAATCAATGTTCATGAACTCCAGACAGTAATGACGGAAATAGAATCCCGGGTGTTGTTGTTGTTGTTTAAGATTCGCTACCTGGAACAAAAAGTTCCAAGTAGCATGGGCTATGGTGAGCCCATGGAATCCAGGGTGAATAACCGGCCATTGACATAATTGTCTGATGATCCTACTCATCATGAGCCGTTAAGTCCTGACCACCTAATGTATGGAAGACTTCTGACTTCTGGTACCATCTCTAGTGGATGATGAGATCAGAGATCCCTCATATGTGGGTCAGAGCGAGTTGGTTCAGGGGTATAAGCATTTGTCCAGCATAATCCAAAAATGGAATGATGTATGGACAAAAGAATATCTTACATCTCTAAGAGAACATCACTATGGGGCCAATGTCTCTCACAATAAATTTAATCTCCAACCTGGCGGTATTGTCTTGGTAGACAGTGATGGCCCTAGGGCTGACGGGCCATTGGGTAAAGTCGTTTCTGTCCATCCAGATAGAAAAGGGGATTTTGAGAATAGTTAAAATCCTGTCTAAAGGAACAACTTCCCTGAAGATATTGGACAAACTCATCCACATAGAATCAGTGAGTCAGCTACAATTAGACCCTGGGGAGACCCCCAGACCCACTAACTCCACATGACCCATAGACTCCTAAGAGGCACACTCGTCCACAACGGATAGCCACAAAAAAGTACAAGCAAAAGTTGCACTTGTATTATCAATCAGATGGCGAGTAAACGAATACATATGGTTACTTCTCATAATACCTATACATATGGAAACTCCTCTATAGTCTGCGTCAAATCCGTAAGCAAAACCGAGGTGTGATACATCAGTGCTTTGTTAGAGATACCATGATAAAAGTGAGGAAAACTTCTGCAGGAAAAATGTTTACAATTGCATATGAGGATAACCACACACATTCCTCACCAAATGTGATTTGTCTCACCTGATTCACGCTATCAATGTCTCATCTTAATTAACCCCCTTGTCACCAAGTGCTGGTTAGGTAACTTAGTTTTCTGTGTTTCCCTGTTATATTACCAGTCTCCATGGTGTAGTGGTTACCACCGACAAGAAGGGTATGGGGTCCACTGCTATCCACAAGATGGGTATGGGGGTCAATTACCATCCACAAGATGGGTATGGGGTCCACTACCACCCACAGAATGAGTATGGGGTCCACTACCACCGACAAGATGGGTAAGGGGTCCACTGCCATCCACATGATGGGAATGGGGTCCCTTACCATCCACAAGATGGGTATGGGGTCCACTACCACCCACAGGATTAGTATGGGGTCCACTACCACCCACAAGATATGAATGGGGTCCACTACCATCCACAAGATGGGTATTGGGTCCACTACCACCGAGAAGATGGGTATTGGGTCCACTACCACCCACAGTATGAGTATGGGGTCCACTACCACAGACAAGATGGGTATGGGGTCCACTACCACCCACAAGTTTGGTATGGGGTCCACTACCACCCAAAAGATGTGAATGGGGTCCACTATCATCCACAATATGGGTATGGGGTCCACTACCACCGACAAGATGGGTATGGGGTCCACTACCATCCACATGATGGGAATGGGGTCCCTTACCATCCACAAGATGCGTATGGGGTCCACTACCATCCACAAGATGCATATGGGGTCCACTACCACCGAGAAGATGGGTATATGGTCCACTAAAACCAACAAGATGCATATGGGGTCCACTACCACCCACAAGATGGGTATGGGGTCCACTACCACCCACAGGAAGAGTATGGGGTCCACTACCACCGACAAGATTGGTATGGGGTCCACTACCACCCACAAGATGGGTATGGGGTCCAATACCACCAACAAGATGTGTATGGGGCCCACTACCACTCACAGGATGTGTATGGGGTCCACTATCACCGACAAGATGGGTATGGGGTCCACTACCACCGACAAGATGGGTATGGGGTCCACTACCATCGACAAGATGGGTATGGGGTTCACTACCCTCCACAAAATGGGTATAGGGTCCACTGCCACCCACATGATAAGTATAGCGGCCATTTCAGCCACAAGATGGGTATGGGGTCCACTACCACCCACAGGATGAGTATTGGGTCCACTACCACCCACAGGATGAGTATTGGGTCCACTACCACCCACAGGATGAGTATTGGGTCCACTACCACCGACAAGATGGGTATGGGGTCCACTACTATCCACAAGATGGGAATGGTGTCCACTACCATCCACAAGATGGGTATGGGGTCCACTACCACCCACAGGATGAGTATGGGGTCCACTACTACCGACAAGATAGGTATGTTGTCCACTACCATCCACAAGATCTGTATAGGTTACACTACCACCCAAAGGATGAGTATGGGGTCCGCTACCACCCACAAGATGGTTATGGGGTCCACTATCACTGATAAGATGGGTATGGGGTCCACTACCATCCACAAGATGGGAATGGGGTCCACTACCAAAGACAAGATGGGTATGGGGTCCACTACCACCTACAAGTTTGGTATGGGGTCCACTACCACCTACAAGTTTGGTATGGAGTCCACTACCACCCACAACATGTGAATGGGGTCCACTATCATCCACAATATGGGTATGGGGTCCCTTACCATCCACAAGATGGGTATGGGGTCCACTACCACCCACAGGATGAGTAGGGGGTCTACTACCACCCACAAGATGCGTATGGGGTCCACTACTACCGAGAAGATGGGTATGGGATCCACTTCCACCCACATGTTGGGTATGGGGTCAACTAAGACCCACAAGATGGGTATATGGTCCACTACAACCAACAAGATTGGTATGGGGGTCCACTACCATCCAGAAGATGGGTATGGGGTCCCTTACCACCCACAAGATGGGTATGGGGTCAATTACCACCCTCAAGATGAGTATGGGGTCCACTATCACCGACAAGAAGGATATGGGACCCACTACTATCCACAAGATAGGTATGGAGTCCAATACCATCCACAAGATTGGTATGGAGTCCAATACCATCCACAAGATGGGTATGGGGGTCCACTACCATCCACATGATGGGTATGGGATCCACTACCACCCACAAGATGGGTATGGGGTCCATTACCACCCACAGGATGAGTATGGGGTCCACTACCACCAACAAGATGGGTATTGGGTCCACTACCACCGACAAGATGGGTTTGGGGTCCACTACCACCCACAGGATGAGTATGGGGTCCACTACCACCGACAAGATGGGTATGGCGTCCACTACCACCGACAAGATAGGAATGGGGTCCACTACCATCCAAAAGATGGGTATGGTGTCCATTACCACCCACAGGGTGAGTATGGGGTCCACCACAACCGACAAAATGGGTATGGGGTCTACTACCATCCACAAGATGGGAATGGGGCTCATTATCATCCACAAGATGAGTATGGGGTCCACTACCACCCACAAATTGGGTATGGGGTCCACTACCACCAACAAGATGTGAATGGGGTCCACTACCGTCCACAAGATGGGTATGGGGTCCACTACCAACCACAAGAAGGGTATGGGGTCCACTACCACCCACAGGTTGAGTATTGGGTCCACTGCCACCGACAAGATGGGTATGGGGTCCACTCCCATCCACATGATGGGTATGGTGTCCACTACCACCCACAAGTTGGGTATGGGGTCCATTACCACCCACAAGATGGGTATGTAGTCCAATACCACCCACAAGATGAGTATGGGGTCCACTACTGTCCACAAGAAGGGTATGAGGTCCACTACAATCCACAAGATGGGTATGGGGTCCACTACCACACACAAGTTGGGTATGGGGTCCATTACCACCCACAAGATGAGTATGGGGTCCACTACTGTCCACAAGAAAGGTATGAGGTCCACTACCATCCACAAGATGGGTATGGGGGTCCACTACCATCCACAAGATGGGTATGGGGTCCACTACCGTCCACAAGATGTGAATGTGGTCCACTACCACCCACAAGATGAGTATGGGGTCCACTACCACCGACAAGATGGGTATAGGGTCCACTACCACCCACAAAATAGGTATGGGGTCCACTACCACCAACAAGATGGGTATTGGGCCCATTACCACTCACAGGATGAGTATGATGTCCACTACCACCAACAAGATGGGTATGGGGGTTAACTACCATCCACCAGATGGGTATGGGGGTCCACTTCCATCCACAAGATGGGTATGGGGTCCACTACCACCCACAAGATGGGTATGGGGTCCACTACCACCCACAGGATGAGTATGGGGTCCACTACCACCGACAAGATGGGTATGGGGTCAACTACCATCCACAAGATAGGTATGGAGTCCAATACCATCCGCAAGATGGGTATGAGGGTCCACTACCATCCACATGATGGGTATGGGGTCCACTACCACCCACAAGATGGGTATGGGGTCCACTACCACCCACAGGATGAGTATGGGGTCCACTACCACCGACAAGATGGGTATGGGGTCCACTACAATCGACAAGATGGGTATGGGGTTCACTACCAGCCACAAGATGGGTATGAGGGTCCATTGCCACCCACAAGATAGGTATAGCGTCCATTTCAACCACAAGATGGGTATGGGGTCCACTACCACCCACAGGATGAGTATGGGGTCCACTGCCACCGACAAGATGGGTATGGGGTCCACTACCATTCGCAAGATCGGTTTGGGGTCAACTACCACCCACAGGATGGGTATGGGGGTCCACTACCATCCACAAGATGGGTATGAGGTCCACTACCACCCACAGGATGAGTGTGGGGTCCACTTCTACCGACAAGATGGGTATGGGGTCCCCTACCATCCACAAGATCGGTAAGGGGGTCCACTACCATCCACAGGATGAGTATGGGGTTCACTACCACTGACAAGATGGGTATGGGTTGCACTACCACCCACAGGATGAGTATGGGGTCCGCTACGACCCACATGATGGGTATGGGGATCCAATGCTATCCACAAGATCTGTATTTGGTCCACTACCACCCACAAAATGGGTATGGGGTTCTACTACCACCGACAAGATGGGTGTGGGGTCCACTACCATCCACAAGATGGGAATAGGGTCCACTACCAAAGACAAGATGGGTATTGGGTCCACTACCATCCACAAGATGGGTATGGGGTCCACTACCATCCACAAGATGGGAATGGGGCCCACTGCCACCGACAAGATGGGTATGGGGGTCCACTACCATCCACAAGATCTGTATGGGGTATACTACCACCCACAAAATGGATATGGGGTCCACTACCACCGACAAGATGGTTATGGGTCCACTACCATCCACATGATGGGTATGGGGTCAACTACCACCCACAAGAGGGGTATATGGTCCACTACAACCAACAAGATTGGTATGGGGGTCCACTACCGTCCACAAGAATGGGCATGGGGTCCACTACCACCCACAAGATGGGTATGGGGTCAATTACCACCCACAAGAATGGGTATGGGGTCCACTACCACCCACAAGATGGGTATTTGGTCAATTACCACCCACAAGATGAGTATGGGGGTCCACTACCATCCAGAAGATGGGTATGGGGTCCACTATCTCCGACAAGATGGGTATGAGGTTCACTACCATCCACAAGATGGGTATGGGGGTCCACTAATAACCACAAGATGGGTATGGGGGTCCACTACCATCCAGAAGATGGGTATGGGGTCACTACCAACCACAAGATGGGTATGGGGTCCACTACCACCCACAGTATGAGTATGGGGTCCACTACCACCGACAAGATGGGTATGGGGTCCAGTACCACCCTCAAGATGGGTATGGGGTCCACTACCACCCACAGGATGAGTATGGGGTCCACTACCACCGACAAGATGGGTATGGGGTCCACTACAATCGACAAGATGGGTATGGGGTTCACTACCAGCCACAAGATGGGTATGAGGGTCCATTGCCACCCACAAGATAGGTATAGCGTCCATTTCAACCACAAGATGGGTATGGGGTCCACTACCACCCACAGGATGAGTATGGGGTCCACTACCACCGACAAGATGGGTATGGGGTCCACTACAATTCGCAAGATCGGTTTGGGGTCAACTATCACCCACAGGATGGGTATGGGGGTCCACTACCATCCACAAGATGGGTATGAGGTCCACTACCACCCACAGGATGAGTGTGGGGTCCACTTCTACCGACAAGATGGGTATGGGGTCCCCTACCATCCACAAGATCGGTAAGGGGGTCCACTACCATCCACAGGATGAGTATGGGGTTCACTACCACTGACAAGATGGGTATGGGTTGCACTACCACCCACAGGATGAGTATGGGGTCCGCTACGACCCACATGATGGGTATGGGGATCCAATGCTATCCACAAGATCTGTATTTGGTCCACTACCACCGACAAGATGGGTATGGGGTCCACTACCATCCACAAGATGGGAATGGGGTCCATTACCAAAGACAAGATGGGTATTGGGTCCACTACCATCCACAAGATGGGAATGGGGCCCACTGCCACCGACAAGATGGGTATGGGGTCCACTACCATCCACAAGATCTGTATGGGGTATACTACCACCCACAAAATGGATATGGGGTCCACTACCACCCACAAGATGGTTATGGGGTCCACTACCATCCACATGATGGGTATGGGGTCCACTACCACCCACAGAATGAGTATGGGTTCCACTACCACCGACAAGATGGTTATGGGTCCACTACCATCCACATGATGGGTATGGGGTCAACTACCACCCACAAGAGGGGTATATGGTCCACTACAACCAGCAAGATTGGTATGGAGGTCCACTACCGTCCACAAGAATGGGTATGGGGTCCACAACCACCCACAAGATGGGTATGGGGTCAATTACCACCCAAAAGATGAGTATGGGGGTCCACTACCATCCAGAAGATGGGTATGGGGTCCACTATCTCCGACAAGATGGGTATGAGGTTCACTACCATCCACAAGATGGGTATGGGGTCCACTAATAACCACAAGATGGGTATGGGGTCCACTACCACCCACAGTATGAGTATGGGGTCCACTACCACCGACAAGATAGGTATGGGGTCCAGTACCACCCTCAAGATGGGTATGGGGTCCACTACCACCAACAAGATGGGTATGGGGTTCAATACCACCCACAGGATGAGTATGGGGTCCACTACCACCGAGAAGATGGGTATGGGGTCCACTACCATCCACAAGATGGGTATGGAGTCCAATACCATCCACAAGATGGGTATGGGGTCCACTACCATCCACATGATGGGTATGGGGTCCACTACCATCCACAAGATGGGTATGGGATCCACTACCACCCACAGGATAAGTATGGGGGTTCACTACCACCGACAAGATGGGTATGGGATCCACTACCACCCACAGGATGAGTATGGGGTCCACTACCATATACAAGATGAGTATGGGGTCCACTACCACCGACAAGATGGGTATGGGGTCCACTACCACCCACAGGATGAGTATGGGGTCCACTACCACCGACAAGATGGGTATGGGGTCCACTACCATCCGCAAGTCCGGTATGGGGTCCACTACCACCCACAGGATGACTATTGGGTCCACTACCCTCCACAATATGGGTATGGGGGTCCACTACCATCCACAAGATAGGTATGGGTTCCACTACCACCCACAGGATGGGTATGGGGTCCACTACCACCCACAGGGTGAGTATAGGGTTCACTACCACCGACAAGATGGGTATGGGGTCCACTACAACCGACAAGATGGGTATGGGGGTCCACTGCCACCCACAAGATGGGTATAGCGACAATTTCCACCACAAGGTGGGTATGGGGTCAACTACCACCCACAGGATGAGAATGGGGTCCACTAACACCGACAAGATGTGAATGGGGTCCACTACCACAGACAAGATGGGTATGGGGTCCACTACTATCCACAAGATGGGAATGGGGTCCACTACCATCCTCAAGATATGTATGGGGTCCACTACCACCCACAAGTTATGTTTGGGGTCCATTACAACCCACAGGATGAGTATGGGGTCCGATACCACCGAAAAGATGGATATGGGGTCCACTACCATCCACAAGATGGGAATGGGGTCCGCTACCATCCACAAGATGGGTATTGGTCTACTATCACCCACAGGATGAGTATGGGGTCAACTACCACCCACAGGGTGAGTATAGGGTTCACTATCACCGACAAGATGGGTATGGGGTCCACTACAACCGACAAGATGGGTATGGAGGTCCACTGCCACCCACAAGATGGGTATAGCGTCCACTTCAACCACAAGATTGGTATGGGGTCAACTACCACCCACAGGATGAGAATGGGGTCCACTAACACCGACAAGATGTGTATGGGGTCCACTACCACAGACAAGATGGGTATGGGGTCCACTACTATCCACAAGATGGGAATGGGGTCCACTACCATCCACAAGATAGGTATGGGTTCGACTACCTCCCACAGGATGAGTATGGGGTCCACTACCACCCACAGGGTGAGTATGGGGTTCACTACCACCGACAAGATGGGTATGGGGTCCACTACTACCGACAAGATGGGTATGGGGTCCAATACCATCCACAAGATGAGAATGGGGTCTACTACCATCCACAAGATGGGTATGGGTTCCACTACCACCCACAAGTTGGGTTTGGGGTCCATTACAACCCACAGGATGAGTATGGGGTCCGATACCACCGAAAAGATGGATATGGGGTCCACTACCATCCACAAGATGGGAATGGGGTCCGCTACCATCCACAAGATGGGTATTGGTCTACTATCACCCACAGGATGAGTATTGGGTCAACTACCACCCACATGACGGGTTTGGGGTCCACTACAACCCCCAGACTGAGTATGGGGTATCTACTGGCAACAAGATGGGTATGGGGGTCCACTACCATCCACAAGATCTGTATGGGGTCCACTACCACCCACAAAATGGGTATGGGGTCCACTACCACCCACAAGATGGTTATGGGGTCCTCTACCACTGATAAGGTGGGTATGGGGTCCACTACCATCCACAAGATGGGAATGGGGTCCACTACCACCGACAAAACGGGTATGGGGTCCACTACCACCGACAAGATGGGTATGGGGGTCCACTACCATCCACAAGATGGGTATGGGGTCCACTACCACCCACAAGTTGGATATGGGGTCCTCTACCACCCACATGATGTGAATGGGGTCCACTACCATCCACATGATGGGTATAGGTCCACTACCACGCACAAGATGGTTATGGGGTCCATTACCACCCACAGGATGAGTTTGGGGTCCACTACCTCCGTCAAGATGGATATGGGGTCCACTACCATCGACAAGATGAGAATGGGGTCCACTACCATCCAAAGGATGGGTATGGCGTCTACTACCACCCCCTGGATGAGTATGGGGTCCACTACCACCCACAAGATGGTTATGGGATCCACTACCACTGACAAGATGGGTATGGGGTCCACTACCATCCACAAGATGGGAATGGGGTCCACTACCAAAGACAAGATGGGTATGGGATCCAATACCATCCACAAGATGGGAATGGGGTCCACTACCACCGACAAGATGGGTATGGGGTCCACTACCACCAACAAGATGGGTATGGGGGTCCACTACCACCTGCAAGATGGGTATGGGGTCCACTACCACCGACAAGATGGGTATGGGGTCCACTACCACCCACAAGATGGGTATTGGGTCCACTACCATCCACAAGAAGAGAATAGGGTCCACTACCACCCACAAGATGGGTATTGGGTCCACTACCATCCACAAAATAGGAATGGGGTCCACTACCATCCACTAGATGGGAATGGGGTCCACTACCATCCACAAGATGGGTATGGTGTCCACTACCACCCACAGGGTGAGTATGTGGTCCACTACAACCGACAAGATGGGTATGGGGTCCACTACCATCCACAAGATGGGAATTGGGTCCATTACCATCCACAAGATGGGTATGGGGTCCACTACCACCCACAAATTGGGTATGGGATCCACTACCACCAACAAGATGGTAATGGGGTCCACTACCATCCACAAGATGGGTATAAGGTCCACTACCACCCACAAGATGGGTATGGGGTCTTCTACCATCCACAAGATGGGTATTGGTCCACTACCATCCACAAGATGGGTATGGGGTCCACTAACATCCACAAGATGGGTATGGGGTCTACTTCCACCCACAGGATGAGTATTGGATCCACTACCACCGACAAGATGGTTATGGGGGTCCACTACCATCCACAAGATAGGTATTGGTCCACTACCATCCACAAGATGGGTAAGGGGTCCACTAACATCCACAAGATGGGTATGGGGGTCCACTACCATCTACAAGATGGGTATGGGATCTAATACCATCCACAAGATGGGTATGGGGTCCACTAACATGCACAAGATGGGTAAGGGGTCCAGTACCACCCATAGGATGTGTAATTGGTCCATTATTATCCACAAGATGGGTATGGGGTCCACTACCATCCACAAGCTCGGTATGGGGTCCACTACCACCCACAGGATGAGTATTGGGTCCACTACCATCCACAAGATGGGTATGGGGTCCACTACCAACCACAGGATGAGTATGGGGTTCACTACCACCGACAAGATGGGTATGGGGTTCACTACCATCCACAAGATGGGTATTGGTCCACTACCACCGACAGAATGAGTATGGGTTCACTACCACCGACAAGATGGATATGGGGGTCCACTACCACCCACAGGATGGGTATGGGGTCCACTACCATCCACAAAATGGGTATAGGGTCCACTACCACCCACAAGACGGGTATAGCGTTCATTTCAACCACAAGATGGGTATGGGGTCCACTACCACCCATAGGATGAGTATGGGGTCCACTACCACCGACAAGATGGGTATGGGGTCCACTACTATCCACAAGATGGGAATGGGGTCCACTACCACTCACAGGATGAGTATGGGGTCCACTAACACCGACAAGATGGGTATGGGGTCCTCTATCATCAACATGATGGGAATGGGGTCTACTACCAACCACAAGATGGGTATGGGGTCCACTACCACCCACAAGATGTGAATATTGTCTACTACCATCCACAAGATGCGTATGGGGTCCACTATCACCCAAGAGATGGGTATGGGTTCCATTACTACCCACAGGATGAGTATGGGGTCCACTACCACCGACAGAATGAGTATGGGTTCACTACCACCGACATGATGGGTATGGGTCCACTATCATCCACAAGATGGTATGGTGCCGACTACCACCCACAAGATGGGTATGGTGTCCACTACCATCCACAAAATGGGTATAGGGTCCACTACCACCGACAAGATGGGTATAGCGTCCATTTCAACCACAAGATGGGTATGGGGTCCACTACTATCCACAAGATGGGAATGGGGTCTACTTCCATCTACTAGATGGGTATGGGGTCCACTACCACCCACAGGATGCGTATGGGGTCCACTACCACTGACAAGATGGGCATGTTGTCCACTACCATCCACAAGATGGGAATGGGGTCTACTACCAACCACAAGATGGGTATGGGGTCCACTACCATCCAGAAGATGTGAATATGGTCCACTACCATCCATAAGATGGGTATGGGTTCCACTACTACCGACAAGATGGATATGTCGTCCACTACCATCCACAAGATGGGAATGGGGTCCACTACCATCCACAAGATGGGTATGGTGTCCACTACCACCCACAGGGTGAGTATGGGGTCCACTACCAACGACAAGATGGTTATGGGGTCCACTACCATCCACAAGATGGGTATGGGGTCCACTACCACCCACAGGGTGATTATGGGGTCCACTACAACCGACAAGATGGATATGGGATCCACTACCATCCACAAGATGGGAATGGGGTCCATTACCATCCACAAGATGGGTATGAGGTCCACTACCACCAACAAGATGTGAATGGGGTCTGTTGTATTCCACAAGTTAGTAGGGATTATTAGCTAGAGGATCATTACTACAACACTTAACGAATGATGATTGGAAGTACAAGTAGACAGACTATGGATCACATATCTAAGAAAGGTCAAGGGATTAAGACCGCAGCTACTTAGCCAAACTAATAATACCTGGAAAGAGGACTCAGGTTTCTAGGAACAAGGTTGCCGCTTCTAGAGATAATTTTAATCGGATTATACCTTCCTTGAGAGGCGGGGAGAAATGTTTGAGGCCATGGTTGGCTAAGGACAATCTTGTTGTGGGAGTGGAACTGGCAAGTCCTCCGAGGTCTCCGTTTGTGGCAGCAGCGAAGTGTAGCAGACAGCTATGCGAGAGCCTGTTGTGATCTTAGTGACCAAGTTAAGTCTGCAGTATGTGAGTATTGAATGTAAGACTAACCGGGTGTGGAGCGTTGTAGTAATCATTCAGTATTAGGGACTTAGGCGGAAGTTACGAGTGCAAGTGGTAACCGCAGAGGTCAAGTGGTCTATGGGTATTGGAATTGTATTGACCCAATAGAGTATGTTAATATGTTATTATTTGTCAGAGTCTATTCTTTGTAATTAAATGACAAACCCGACGGCCTTTAAATACCTTCCATCTGTCCCCTCATAGTGTTCCTGGTTTGGCTGGTGAGGGAATGTTAGGGAATTGGTAGACGACATATTTGGTGGCAGCGCAAATAGGTTTTGGAACACTTTGAGGGATGAAGGAAGTGTGTTACTGGTTTAGTTGGTGAGGAAATGTTCGGGAAATGGTAGACGTCGGGTTGTGTTGAGAACGGTGGTTACTAGAAGGAGGAAAGAATGGTCAGGTGAGACCAGATCAGAGGAGTTAGGTAATTAAAGGGACTAGGCCATTGTGGGACACATGTGGGGTTTATGTCCTTCTTTCCAGATTCCCGCAACGAGAGACGGCTAAGAGGCAAGTCTGGATCACTGAATCATCGGGAACCAAAACAAGTGCAGTGTTCGTAGTGCGGATTATACAGAGTGGCAAGTTAAACTAGCGCGGGTGAATGTGGGCCAGCGTGGGCCATGTGCGGCCAAGCGATGGGTGGGCCAAGCCAGCCGCACCATGGAGTTTGTTATATATCGTCGGTATGATGGTAATAGTGAGAAACCGTTGCTAAGGACAAATCAAGCGTGAAAACTACGTAATTTGAAGTCAATTAAATATCATGTAAAGTGTAGATCAAATATTTTAAAGATAATTAAATATTACGTAAAGACTTGAGCGAGTTCCGGCGTTGTCAGACGTAGATACAGAAAACAGGCGCAGTGAATTATGGATGCCTGGGCATAGCTAGCAATGCGTAATTTGCCGTCTGGGGTTCGACGTCTAGAGTACCGTGGAGAGGTCCATGGAGATTTTTTGTGGGTGCAGGTAGCATTATGGAGAGTGTCACCTGGGGACACGGGGAGCATGTCCCGTTGGTGGGAGTGTGTGGCGTCCAGAGGTGGCGACGCAGTGTGTACTGGCGTTTGGACGCCAAGTGTAATGCATGATTGTATATTGGCGGAAGGACGAGGGTGAGTAGTGTAATGCATGTGTAGTGGCGTATTAGACGCCGGCGTAATGACTAGTTTACTGTAGTGTAATGTGCATGTTTTGACTGTTGATATTATGGATGTAGTATAGTGCATGTCATTGTTGGCATTGTAGCACCAAGGTGTAGCATGTGTAGCATAACTGGTTGTTGTAACACCGGGTGTATTGTAGACATTAGCGTTGAAGTATGTTAACGCAGGTGGTAGTGTGTGGCGGGTGGCCACTACACAAGAAATTATGCCTGACGAGTGTTGGTCAGGTAATTAACGGATTACCAGAGAAAAGGGAGTGTGGGTGGCGTCTGGTTACTTATTGGTGGTGACGTCTCCTGGTGTTTTGATGCGCTCTGGCGCAAGGCATATGCCTGTGGTGGTAATGGTGTTGGGGGACGCCGTGGTGGTGTTGAGGGCGTTGAAGACGCTGTGTGTATGTTCAGGGCGTTGGGGACGCCGTGTGTTGTGTTGAGGGCGTTGGAGACGCTGTGTGTATGTTGATGGCGTTGGTGACGCCGTGTGTTGTGTTGAGGGCGTTGGGGACGCCGTGTGTTGCGTTGATGGCGTTGGGGACGCCGTGTGTGTTGTGTTGATGTCGTTGGTGACGCCGTGTGTTGTGTTGATGGCGTTGGGGACGCCGTGTGTTGTGTTGATGGCATTGGGGACGCCGTGTGTTGTGTTGATGGCGTTGGGGACGCCGTGTGTTGTGTTGATGGCGTTGGGGACGCCGTGTGTTGTGTTGATGGCGTTGGGGACGCCGTGTGTGTTGTGTTGATGTCGTTGGTGACGCCGTGTGTTGTGTTGATGGCGTTGGGGATGCCGTGTGTGTTGTGTTGATGGTGTTGGGGACGCCGGGTGTTGTGTTGATGGCGTTGGGGACGCCGTGTGTGTTGTGTTGATGGTGTTGGGGACGCCGGGTGTTGTGTTGATGGCGTTAGGGACGCCGTGTGTTGTGTTGATGGCGTTGGGGACGCCGTGTGTTGTGTTGATAGCGTTGGGGACGCCGGGTGTTGTGTTGAGGGCGTTGAGGACGCCGGATGTTATGTTGATGGCGTTGGGGACGCAACTGGGTGGTGTGGTGTAGTGGCGTTTGGACGCCTGGTATAGAGTGTGGTGTTGTGGAGTTATGGGGGCGCAAAGGCGCCAGGTAGTGGTCGGTAAGGTGAGTATTTGCGTAGCAAGGTCGGTGCGTTAGGACGCAGGAAGCGGTTGTGGGGATGTGTGGTGTTATAATGGAGGAGTTGGTGGCTGCAGTAGGCGAGCCAAGTCGATATATTTAGCAACACTCATAAAAGACTAATAAAAATTCATTATTTTCATTAAAATTTTCATTAATTAAGTCGGAGTGGGTAAGTCTTATGGATAAGATTACAAGGTAGAAATTCAAAATTTCAGGTGTTGGTGGTTGCAGTGGGCGAGCCAAGTAGATATACTAATTTCTCATTAATTAAGTTGTTACAGGAATCTCGCTAGAGGCGAGCCAGTGGCAGTATGATGCTTTAGTGACATTAGTTGTGAAATGATTTTAATGAGGTATTTATTGTGATAATGTATGTGTATGTATATACTGTATGTGTATGTATATACTGTATGTGTATGTATATACTGTATGTGTATGTATATACTGTATGTGTATGTATATACTGTATGTGTATGTATATACTGTATGTGTATGTATATACTGTATATTACCTCATCGGCACCATTACTGAGTGTTAGGCTTGAGAAGGTCCCCCGGGATCATGTCACAGAGCTTCAGGTAGAGTAGAAAGGAAGCCATGAGGCTACACTCAGTAATTCTAGAAAAAACGTGGGGAGGAAGTGAAGCCAACGTGACATTATAGGCGAAATTCGCCCCCTGACATCAAAGCAGGGATAAGGGCCAGCTGCAATGGCTATGCAGCTGCGCTCAGGCTATATACGGGGAGAGAGTAAAGAGCCGAGGGGGTGTTATGTAATGATGGGATCGAGCCAGGGGGCTCCGAGGGAATATTTTGCAGGTACAGCGGTCTGGGAGGTGTGAATACAGATGGACACACTCTGGGCAGATGGGCCTAGACTAATGTGCAACAGCTGTGATGAGCACAGCAAGGAAGGATGACCAGAGAGCTGTGAGGTATCTACAGCGTTCTGGGGTTGGTGCCCTGGAACGAGACGTCAGCATAGACCCGAGGGAATATGACCCTGGGGTAGGAATCTCCGTTGCTCTCGAGGCCAGGATCACGTTAGCTCAGAGCAACGATGGGACATTGACAACATTCACCAGGCTGGATAGCCTGGGTTTTGTCTGGGTCATGGAGGATCTATGACCTAGCAACCATGGGAGACGAAGACAAGAGAAGTGATGCTGCCAATTGTGGAGAAGGCCAGTGAAACATTGTGTGATCATTGTAAGCCCTTATGTCAACAGTACAGGGCAAGATGTTAAATTGTTATTAACTTATTACTAAGGATGAAAAACCTTAGATATATATGTGTTATGTATATATTAATGACTAGTGTCATTTCTGTTTAAGTGCCAGCATTCTGGTCCATGTAATTTTATGGTTATGTTTGTATGTAATTATATGTCAGCAGTTAAGGTATATGTGCATTGTTGGAGATGGGAAAAAATATTACAGACTATTTTAACTATACTGTGATGTGAATATAATGTATATGTTGTAGAAATGTTGTAAGTCATGTCGGGGAAAATTTAAAACTAGTTTGTCGTGTGCATGATGAACTTATTGGATGAATTTTTAGTTGTACATATATGGTGGGTGCATCCTCCAGATCCTTGCACCAATGGAATCATTGCAATAATGCATATGGGGACTCATGCGTGTTTAAGGAGAGAAGTGGTGTTGTAATCCACAAGTTAGTAGGGATGATTAGCTAGAGGATCATTACTACAACACTTAACGAATGATGATTGGAAGTACAAGTTAAGTAGACAAACTATGGATCACATATCTAAGAAAGGTCAAGGGATTAAGACCGCTGCTACTTAGCCAAACTAATAATACCTGGAAAGAGGACTCAGGCTTCTAGGAACAAGGTTGCCGCTTCTAGGGATAAGGTTAATCGGATTATACCTTCCTTGAGAGGCGGGGAGAAATGTTTGAGGCCATGGTTGGCTAAGGACAGTCTGGTTTTGGGAGTGGAACTGGCAAGTCCTCCGAGGTCTCCGTTTGTGGCAGCAGCGAAGTGTAGCAGACAGCTATGCGAGAGCCTGTTGTGATCTTAGTGACCAAGTTAAGTCTGCAGTATGTGAGTATTGAATGTAAGACTAACCGGGTGTGGAGCGTTGTAGTAATCATTCAGTATTAGGGACTTAGGCGGAAGTTACGAGTGCAAGTGGTAACCGCAGAGGTCAAGTGGTCTAGGTGTATTGGAAGTGTATTTACCAAATAGAGTATGTTAATATATTATTAACATACTCTATTAGGTAAATACACTTCCAATACCCAAAGACCACTACCATCCACAAGATGGGTATGGGGTCCACTACCACCCACAAGAACGGTATGGGGTCCACTACCACCCACAAGAACGGTATGGGGTCCACTACCACCCACAGGATGAGTATGGGGTCCACTACCACCGACAAGATGGGTATGGGGTCCACTACCATCCACATGAGGGGAATGGGGTCCCTTACCATCCACAAGATCGGTATGGTGTCCACTACCACCCACAGGATGAGTATGGGGTCCACTACCACCCACAAGATGGGCATTGGGTCCACTACCACCGAGAAGATCTGTATGGGATACACTACCACCCAAAAGTTGGGTATGGGGTCCACTACCACCCACAAGATGCGTATGGGGTCCACTACCACCAACAAGATTGGTATGGGGGTCCACTACCATCCACAAGATGGGTATGGGGTCCACTACCACCCACAAGAAGTGTATGGGGTCCACTACCACCCACAAGATGGGTATGGGGTCCACTACCTCCCACAGGATGAGTATTGGGTCTATTACCACCGACAAGATTGGTATGGGGTCCACTACCACCCACAGGATGAGTATGGGGTCCACTACCACCCACAAGATGGGTATTGGGTCCACTACCACCGAGAAGATGGGTATGGGATACACTACCACCCAAAAGTTTGGTATGGGGTCCACTACCACCCACAAGATGCGTATGGGGTCCACTACCACCAACAAGATTGGTATGGGGGTCCACTACCATCCACAAGATGGGTATGGGGTCCACTACCACCCACAAGAAGTGTATGGGGTCCACTACCATCCACAAAATGGGTATGGGGTCCACTACCTCCCACAGGATGAGTATGGGGTCTATAACCACCGACAAGATGGGTATGGGGTCCACTACCACCCACAGGATGAGTATGGGGTTCACTACCACCCACAAGATGCATATGGGGGTCCACTACCACAGAGAAGATGGGTATGGGATCCACTACCACCCACAAGTTGGGTATGGGGTCCACTACCGCCCACAAGATGGGTATGGGGTTCACAACCACCAACAAGATTGGTATGAAGGTCCACTACCATCCACAAGATGGGTATGGGGTCCACTACCACCCACAAGATGGGTATGGGGTCAATTACCACCCACAAGATGAGTATGGGGTCCACTATCACCGACAAGATGGGTATGGGGTCCACTACCACCCACAAGATGGGTACGGGGTCCACTACCACCCACAGGATGAGTATGGGGTCCACTACCACCGACATGATGTCTATGGGGTCCACTACCACCCACAAGATGGGTATGGGGTGTGAGGGGATGGTTCACCAGCTCACTTACAATAGTGCTCTTATGCCTGTGGGAGCCTGTACACTTGTTAAGTGCACTTGTTAAGTGGGCGGACTTAAGTTTGGTAACCAGCAACCGAAACATCTAGTGTTTGGGCTCATGTGAGAGCCCCAGTCATCAGCAGTCCATAAATGTTACCCTGGCCGGGGTGGCATGTCTGTGGACAGTGCTAGAGCTGATAGCATCATCTCCTTGTATGGCATGGAGCCAGACAACTTTGCGCGGGAACAGCTAGGCCGTCGGCGTGGGTGAGCTGTGGGCCTCCCGCGCTCGCTGGCCACTTGAGTCGTTGTCATGGAAACAGCCGCCATCTTAGTAAACATCTTGAGCCGCCATGTTGGTCGGCCATCTTGGAGTTGCCCTAGGGGCTATGCTACACCGTTGCTGATTGGATGAGAGGGGTAGGCCGCTGTATGCCTTCCTCTCATTGGTTATTTCGAGAAGGACGCGGGGATCGTCGGTGTAGCAGCATTCTGAACACAGCTGCCACCTTGTCAAGACGCTCTCTTTACTCAATTCGGCCAAATTGAAGTATAGGGCATCGTGGTGGCTGGACTACTCAACTGCTGATGCTTCCTGCTTCACCTACGACAACGGTCGTCACAGAATCCGGCTGAAGTCGTCGCTTGGAGGGGTTTAAGACATTTTTGTGCAAGGGATAGAGGTACAGTGATCTGGGATCGTGGGGAATGTGCATACGAGCAGCAACAGACTCGTAGATCCCATACCAGTGATGATTAGACTTGCTAGTGCTCTGTAGCAGTCGATGGGAACTGGGAAATTCGTGTCAGTGTTAAGGCAAATTTCCCATGTTTGTGTGAGACGCCATCGTGGTGCGCGTCACCTGGGTATGAACGCTTCACTTCACCGGTGAGTCGAGAGTGCGAACTCAGCCGTGTTGAGTGGGAGGGGTTCGAGTGTGCGCCAATTTTTTTGAATAAATACTACCGCCGCTTACGCCACCCGGAGCGAGCCAGCCACCGGAAGTGGGGTGCCTGATGTATGGGAAGGTGTGTAGCCGGCAGTGTGAATGAGTAAGTACTTATGTGTGTATTTCTGGTGATTAGTAGTCTCTGAAGCTTGAATTCGAGGTTAAGTGTTCTGTCACATTGTCACGCAGCACCTGTTCAGGTGGAGTCAATTGTGGGTGAGGAGATATTCACCTTTGTGTCATCTTGTCAGTCCAGAGGGACTTAAATCTGGTGTACGCAGACGTACAGTGTGTGTGTGTATGTGGGGGTACACACAGGAACAGAGTATACATAGATTAGCCAAGGACTGAGAGGATGTCCATGTAATAATTATATTATTTCATTGTGGTAATCATTTTTGATCGCCCGTGGGACGGAGTGATATCATTTCCATGTGTGGTCTTGCAGGTGTGGAATTCCAACACTGAGCGCTCAGGTATGTGTAACGCCAGTAATTCCTGGCAATGATTATTGTGGAGTGTACCACAGTGTGGTCTTAATTTCTTGTATTGTTCCCAGGGCCGTGACAAGTGTGATTTATATTTATATATATATATGTATTAGTAACGTAACTCTCGAGAGTGTTTATCGACATGCGTGATCGATAAATCACTCACCCATGTGATTTAAGGAGTGTGAGATCTCTTTAGTGTTCCCAATAACGTTTGATAGCTGTAGGCTACATGTATCAGCAGTAATTATATATATATATATATATATATATATATATATATATATATATATATATATATATATATATATATATATATATATATATATGGCACAACTCTCCTAAACACGAGAGTCAAGTATACAACTTTAGAACACTTTCCCACCAGGAGACTCGAACCCTAGCCAGCACAGAAGCCTTCCAGCAACTGGCATAACAGGTACGCCTTAACCCTCTCCACCACCTGCTCAGACCATCTCTTACTGCTCATTACCATCTCTTTTAAGGGTCTGAGCAGGTGGTGGAGAGGGTAATATATATATGCACAGACTACCCTATTCCAGTAGCTGAAGTTTATAACTTTTTAGACACTCAACCCACCAGGAGACTCGAACACTGGCCAACAAGGTGGCAGTTGCATGCTGTATCCACTACGCTATACTTCAAAGCCATAAGAGAGGTAGGAATTCTGGGGTATTTAACCAACCAGAAATTCCAATCCTCTCCCAGGCGATGAGATAGTGTGGGACCTCGGATGCTCTTTCATCGGTTCCTGTTATATGGGAAAACTCAGTGCCAAATGCTTAATGCACAGACTACCCTATTCCAGTAGCTGAAGTTTATAACTTTGGTTAAATACCCCAGAATTCCTACCTCTCTTATGGCTTTGAAGTATAGCGTAGTGGATACAGCATGCAACTGCCACCTTGTTGGCCAGTGTTCGAGTCTCCTGGTGGGTTGAGTGTCTAAAAAGTTATAAACTTCAGCTACTGGAATAGGGTAGTCTGTGCATTAAGCATTTGGCACTGAGTTTTCCCATATAACAGGAACCGATGAAAGAGCATCCGAGGTCCCACACTATCTCATCGCCTGGGAGAGGATTGGAATTTCTGGTTGGTTAAATACCCCAGAATTCCTACCTCTCTTATGGCTTTGAAGTATAGCGTAGTGGATACAGCATGCAACTGCCACCTTGTTGGCCAGTGTTCGAGTCTCCTGGTGGGTTGAGTGTCTAAAAAGTTATAAACTTCAGCTACTGGAATAGGGTAGTCTGTGTATTAAGCATTTGGCACTGAGTTTTCCCATATAACAGGAACCGATGAAAGAGCATCCGAGGTCCCACACTATCTCATCGCCTGGGAGAGGATTGGAATTTCTGGTTGGTTAAATACCCCAGAATTCTTACCTCTCTTATGGCTTTGAAGTATAGCGTAGTGGATACAGCATGCAACTGCCACCTTGTTGGCCAGTGTTCGAGTCTCCTGGTGGGTTGAGTGTCTAAAAAGTTATAAACTTCAGCTACTGGAATAGGGTAGTCTGTGCATTAAGCATTTGGCACTGAGTTTTCCCATATAACAGGAACCGATGAAAGAGCATCCGAGGTCCCACACTATCTCATCGCCTGGGAGAGGATTGGAATTTCTGGTTGGTTAAATACCCCAGAATTCCTACCTCTCTTATGGCTTTGAAGTATAGCGTAGTGGATACAGCATGCAACTGCCACCTTGTTGGCCAGTGTTCGAGTCTCCTGGTGGGTTGAGTGTCTAAAAAGTTATAAACTTCAGCTACTGGAATAGGGTAGTCTGTGCATTAAGCATTTGGCACTGAGTTTTCCCATATAACAGGAACCGATGAAAGAGCATCCGAGGTCCCACACTATCTCATCGCCTGGGAGAGGATTGGAATTTCTGGTTGGTTAAATACCCCAGAATTCCTACCTCTCTTATGGCTTTGAAGTATAGCGTAGTGGATACAGCATGCAACTGCCACCTTGTTGGCCAGTGTTCGAGTCTCCTGGTGGGTTGAGTGTCTAAAAAGTTATATATATATATATATATATATATATATATATATATATATATATATATATATATATATATATATATATATATATATATATATATATATATATATATATATATATAATCGTAGTGTCACGGTGCCCAGTGTTATTTACTGTGTGGTGATTGCAATATATTGACCTATGTTCTAGGGGTCATTTGCAACAGTAAGTAAGTAAGTGTTGTGCAGTATCCTAATATTTGGAAGTTAGAGTACTAGCCGTGTGTGTTATTGCAAAGGGGTTGTTATTTGATGGTGATTGTTGCTAGTGTTGAGCATCACCGTATGTGATTGCAGTCCAGTAAAGTCATTGTGGGGCAGTGTTCTAGAGGGTACATGTCCTGTAGGTTATTTTACTAGATTCTGCAGTATTGTCATTGCAACCGGATTGTAACGTAAATCACTGTGATTTGTTAGTGTGATTTGTCATTGTCGTGGGGGAACTCTTCTGTAGACGAGTACTTGGGTACAAATATATTCTCCTGGTTATCTGGTAGGACATCGAAGTCCAGTATTCAGTTAGGTGATTGCGAGGCAATTAATATAACGTAACCAAGGGAACGCCCATTGCTTTAAGAGAATTTGTTCTTAGACAATTTGAGTAACGTAGAATACGTTTGGGTTAATTTACGTTCCTGCAAGCAGCTACGGTAGTCTCGAGGAGCCTAGCCATCAGCCAGATAAGAATTAGAGTATTGTCTGTCGTAATTAACGGTCAGTGGGCCGGGTAATTGACGTGTTTCAGGAAGTCAAAGTAATTAACCTCGATCCTTGTTTGATCGACTCACACGAAGGCTACATTGTTCCATTAACGTAACGTCGTTATCTGCCCGGAAGTACCGGCACTTGATTGACTCGTGGGAGGAGTAACGTCATTTTAGAATAACGTAAACGTGGTGCTAATTAGTGTTATTAGCCACCTGAATTGGTCTGAGTATGGAAGGCTTAGACGGAATTCATACCTTAATGTAAATTGCTGAGCCAGTGTGAAAGGTTGCGTATTTTAATTGTTTAATTATTGATCTTGAGGATAGTAATTAATTACTCTAAAGGTAATCACGAGTGATTACCGTTTTCTTAGCACTTTGGACATTGTAAATCAGAGTTTACCATCGTAGAGTGATTAGT
Source organism: Procambarus clarkii (assembly GCF_040958095.1). Taxonomy (NCBI): domain Eukaryota; kingdom Metazoa; phylum Arthropoda; class Malacostraca; order Decapoda; family Cambaridae; genus Procambarus; species Procambarus clarkii. Next base: position 5,339,899 of record NC_091215.1, on the reverse strand, counting down.
AACCGATTAACGTAAATTAACGTAACTAGTAAAGAGATTAATCAGCTGTCTGGAAGTACAGGGATTAATGGGATTTTCTCACTGAATGCTCGACGTGTAGAGTGTTGTTTAATTTCCGCGTTACTAGTGACAGTTGTAAGAGTTGTTAATTTAACGTAAATGTTACCTTGTTATTAACGAAAATCAATTGTTATTGATTGTTGATCGTCCGTGGGACGGAGTGTTAACGTAAGGATTAATTTGAGGAAGGGTGCTGGAGTTGCCAGTGAACCCATTAGCTATTGTTGTCATTGAAAGACTACTGATTTGATTGCATTGCAACCGCCATTGCAGGTGTAGACTGCACTGAGGCGTAGAACAGTTAGGAGGTTACTGGAGGCGTATTTCAGAACCTACTGTGTCATTGTTGTAATTGCGATTATAGATCTGTTAGTTCTTGCTTGCTTGTTGATTCCTCTGTGGTCACGCTTATGTTCGAGTTAGTTCATTATGCAGTCCGAGGGGCTGGTGTCTAGCTGTCATTGATAGTGTCACAGGAAGGATTTCGAGTAACGTCATTGACATTTCTTTTTGTTTTGTTGTAGTAGTTAGTACTTTATTGAATAAACTAAGTTGTTATGGTTAACACTGTCTTTTCGTTACACCCCCACACATTATTATTGTTATGCAAATGTTCTTCACACTCGACTAATAAAATGGAGACTAATTTTCTGAGCTTTAGATCAAATATACGGCACCACACAACAATAAATTATTGTTGTGAGAGCCCGTGACCTACTCGTTAGATTCGCTTTGGCGAATGGCGAAGGTCGGCGGCCTAGTGAGGGGGATTTCAATTTTCATTGGGGTCTCGGCGTTTGCTCGCGCCTAGTCAATTGTTCATACATGGTCCCAAAGTGAGGAATGAGCTGTTTACTACACTGGTGTGTTAGCTAAGCAAGTCCTTCCTCAGGCGACCTAGTTGAATATCACGACAGGAATAAAGGTTAAAGAATAAAGAAAATTCTTAGAAATTTTCCGAGCTAAAATTCCTTATACCAATTACAATTCATTCCAAAACTTCTCACAAGATACTAAAACTCTCACATGGGGTCCACTGCAACCAGCAAGATGGGTATGGGGGTCCACTACCATCCACAAGATGGGTATGGGGTCCACTACCACCCACAAGATGGGTATGGGGTCCATTACCACCCTCAGGATGAGTACGTGATCCACTACCACCGACAAGATGGGTATGGGGGTCTACCACCATCCACAAGATGGGTATGGGGGTCAACTAACATCCACAAGATGGGTATGGGGTCCACTACCACCCACAAGATGGGTATGGGGTCCACTACCACCCACAGGATGAGTATGGGGTCCACTACCACCGACAAGATGGTGTTGTAATCCACAAGTTAGTAGGAATTATTAGCTAGAGGATCATTACTACAACACTTAACGAATGATGATTGGAAGTACATGTTAAGTAGACAGACTATGGATCACATATCTAAGAAAGGTCAATGGATTAAGACCGAAGCTGTTTAGCCAAATTAATAATTCCTGGAGAGAGGAATTATTCTTCGTCAGGCTTCTAGGATCAAGGTTACCACTCTAGGGATAAGGTTAATCGGATTATACCTTCCTTGAGAGGCGAGGTGAAATGTTTGAGGCCATGGTTGGCTAAAGTCAGTCTGATTGTGGGAGTTGAACTGAGAAGTCCTCTGGATCTCCGTTTGCGGCAGCAGCGAAGTGTAGCAGACAGCTATGCGAGAACCTGATGTGATCTTAGTGACGAAGTTAAGTCTGCAGTATGTGAGTATTGAATGAAAGACTAACCGGGTGTGGAGCGTTGTAGTAATCATTCCATATTAGGGACTTAGGCGGAAGTTACGAGTGTGGGTGGTGATCGTGGAGGTCAAGTGGTCTATGGGTATTGGAAGTGTATTGACCTCATAGAGTATGTTAATATGTTATTATTTGTCAGAGTCTATTCTTTGTAATTAAATGACAAAACCCGACGGCCTTTAAATACCTTCCATATGTTCATTCATTGTGTTCCAGTACAAACCTTGTGGTACGCCTCAAGGGTCTGGTGTGTGTAGGAGTATAGGTGGTAGTAACGGTTGCTGAGGCAAGGTGTTATGTGTTGTGTAATCGCTGTGTTCGGAATGAACCGGGGTTCAGCGTCACGACATATTTGGTGGCAACCTAGTGTTTTGGAGCGCAAACAGGTTTTGGAACACTTTGAGAGATGAAGAAAGTGTGTTACTGGTTTAGTTGGTGAGGGAATGTTCGGAAATTGGTAGACGTCGGGTTGTGTTCAGGACGGTGCATATTGGAGTGAGGAAGAGAAGGTGTGTGGGCCACTGAGTGGCCATAGTGGGGTGTGGGGCCAAGGTGTGTGGCCAAGTGGAGTGGCCACGTTGTGCGGCAGGGAAAGGTCTCCTAAGGGGTGGAAACAGTAGTGTGGGGAACTGATAAGTGACGTTGTTAATGGTGGCTTAAAATTATAAGTGATTCTAGTGAGATTAAGGGAATAAGGCCAAGTAAGGTTACTGTACGGTAAAGCGTCAAGCTGGTTCATACACGAGCACATAAGGGGCGAGTAGCCATGACGGGTACGGGTAGTAATAGGGGCGCCAGTGGCCAGGCCACGAGTAATGTCGGTCAGGGTGAGAGTGGTGATAACACGGCAGCGTTGCTTACAGCGCAGGCGGCAGCGTCAGAGACAATTGGGCAGGTGCACAGTGGTTGAAAAATGTGTTGAGCACGCATGAGACGACTAATGCACGACCTAAGGTATATGGACACATACCCACGTTTTGGGGCGCCAAACGGGATCCGAAAGGTCAGTTACTGACGGATTTTAGAACATTTTTCTTTGCTCTAGAGAAGGCGACTAGTGTGGGGTCATGGTCGGATCAGGCAAAGATTGCATTGGCATATTCCAAGGTGAAAGGGGAAGCAAAGACCCTGCTCAACTCGGCGGAAATTAGAGAAATAAATAGTTATAGCGAGTTTAAGCAGGAACTGATAGATCATTACGATGTGCAGCACGATGCAGTAGAACTAAAGGCTCAGGTAGCTGTACTTAAACGAGAACCAGGGGAACAATTAAGGGCGTTTGGCCATAGAATAAGACTCTTGGGCGATGTGATTGAGCGGACGGAAACGCAGTTCACGGGGGTAGTAAGAGATTCTATGCAACGGAGTGTTTTTTTCGGTGCATTACCGCGGGAGAGTGTGTTACACTGCAGGGAAGCTAAGTCTTTTAAGGAAGCAGTGAAACATGCAATACCACTGACAAGATGGGTATGGGGTCCACTACCATCCACAAGATGGGAATAGGGTCCACTACCACCGACAAGATGGGTATGGGGTCCACTACCACCTACAAGTTGGGTATGGTCCACTACCACCCACAAGATGTGAATGGGGTCCACTACCATCCACAAGTTGGGTATGGGGTCCACTACCACCCACAAGAAGGGTATGGGGTCCACTACCACCCACAGGATGAGTATGGGGTCCACTACAACCGACACGATGGGTATGGGGTCCACTACAATCCACATGATGGGAATGGGGTCCCTTACCATCCACAAGATGGGTATAGGGTCTACCACCACCTACAGGATGAGTATGGAGTCCACTACCACCCACATGATGGGTATGGGGTCCAATACCACCCACAGGATGAGTATGGGGTCCACTACCACCTACAAGTTGGGTATGGGGTCCACTACCACCTACAAGATTTGTATGGGGTCCATTACCACCCACAGGATGAGTATGGGGTCCACTACCACCGACAAGATGGGTATGGGGTTCACTACCATCCACAAGATGGGTATGGGGGTCCACTACCAGCCACAAGATGGGTATGGGGTCCACTTCCTCCCACAAGATGGGTATGGGGTCCACTACCACCTACATGATGAGTATGGGGTCCACTACCACCGACGAGATGGGTATGGGGTCAACTACCATCTACAAGATGGATATGGGGGTCCACCACCATCCACATAATGGGTATGGGGTTCACTGCTACCCACAGGATGAGTATGGGGTCCACAACCACTGACAAGATGGGTATAGCGTCCATTTTAACCACAAAATGGTTATGGGGTCCATTACCACCCACAGGATGAGTATGGGGTCCACTACCACCGATAAGATGGGTATTGGGTCCACTACCATCCACAAGATGGGAATAGTGTCCACTAGCACCGACATGATGGGTATGGGGTCCACTACTATCCAAAAGATGAGTATGGGGTCCACTACCATCCACAAGCTGGGCATGGGGTCCACTACTATCAACAAGATGGGAATGGGGTCCACTACCATACACAAGATGGGTATGGGGTCCACTACCATTCACAGGATGAGTGTGAAGTCCACTACCACCGATAAGATGGGTATTGGGTCCACTACCATCCACAAGATGGGAATAGTGTCCACTAGCACCGACATGATGGGTATGGGGTCCACTACCACCGACAATATGTATATGGGGTCCACTACTATCCACAAGATGGGAATGGGGTCCACTACCATCCACTACATAAGTATGGGGTCCACTATCACCCACAGGATGAGTATGGGGTCCACTACCACCCACAGGATGAGTATGGGGTCCACTACCACTGACAAGATGGGTATGGGGTCCACTACCTTCCACAAGATGGGAATGGGGTCTACTACCAACCACAAGATGGGAATGGGGTCGACTACCACCCAAAAGATGTGAATATGGTCCACTACCATCCACAAGATGGGTATTGGGTCCACTACCACCCACAAGATGGGTATGGGTTCCATTACCACCCACTGGATGAGTATGGGGTCCACTACCACCGACAAGATGGGAATGGGGTCCACTACCATCCACAAGATGGGTATGGGGTCCACTACCCTCCACAAGATGGGTATGGGGTCTACTACACCCACAGGATGAGTACGGGGTCCACTACCACGCACATGATGGGTATGGGGTCCACTACCACCCCCAGGATGAGTATGGGGTCTACTACCACCGACAAGATGGGTATGGGGTCCACTACCATCTACAAGATGGGTATGGGGGTCCACCACCATTCCTATAATGTGTATGGGGTCCATTACCACCCACAGGATGAGTATGGGGTCCACTACCACCGACAAGATGGGTATTGGGTCCACTACCATCCACAAGATGGGAATGGGGTCCACTACCATCCACTATATGGGTAGGGGGTCCACTACCACCCACAGGATGAGTATGGGGTCCACCACCATCTGCAAGATGGGTATGGGGTCCACTACCATCCACTAGATGGGGATGGGGTCCACTACCACCCACAGGATGAGTATGGGGTCCACTGCCATCCACAAGATTGATATGGGGTCCACTACCATCCACAAGATGGGTATGGGCTCCACTACCACCCACAAGATGGGTATGGTGTCCACCACCACCCACAAGATGAGTATGGGGTCCACTGTCATCCACAAGATTGATATGGGGTCCACTATCATCGACAAGATGGGAATGGGGTCCACTACCATCCACAAGATGGGTATTGGGTCTACTATACCCACAGGATGAGTATGGGGTCCACTACCACGCACATGATGGGTATGGGGTCCACTTCCACCCCCAGGATGAGTATGGGGTAACTACTGCCCACAAGATGGGTATTGGGGTCCACTAACATCCATAAGATGGGTATGGGCTCAACTACCACCGACAAGATGGGTATGGGGTCCACTACTATCCATAAGATGGGTATGGGGGTCCACTACCACCCACAGGATGAGTATGGGGTCCACTACCACCGACATGATAGGTATGGTGGTCCACTAATATCTACAAGATGGGTATAAGGGTCCACTACCATCCACATAATGGGTATGGGGTCCACTACCACCCACAGGATGAGTATGGGGTCCACTACCACCGACAAGATGGGTATGGGGTCCACTACCACCGACAAGATGGGTATGGGGGTCCACTACCATCCACATTTTGGGTATGGGGTTTACTACCACCCACAGGATGAGTATGGGGTCCACTACCACCGACAAGATGGGTATGGGGTCCACTATCATCGACAAGATGGGTATGGGGTCCACTACCACTAACAAGAAGTGAATGGGGTCCACTACCACCCACAGGATGAGTATGGGGTCCACTACCACCGACAAGATGGGTATGGGGTCCACTACCACCGACAAGATGGGTATGGGGGTCCACTACCATCCACAAGATGGGTATGGGGTCTATTACAACCCCAGGGATGAGTATGGGGTCCACTACCACCCACATGATGGGTATGGGGGTCCACTACCATCCACAAGATCTGTATGGGGTCAACTATCACCAACAAAATGGGTATAGGGTCCACTACCACCCACAAGATGGTTATGGGGTCAACTACCACTGACAAGATGGGTATGGGGTCCACTACCATCCACAAAATGGGAATGGGGTCCCCTACCACCGACAAGATGGGTATGGGGTCCACTTCCACCAACATGATGGGTATGGGGTCCACTACCATCCACAAGATGGATATGGCGTCCTCTACAACCCACAAGATGGGTATGGGGTCCACTACCACCCACAGGGTGAGTAAAGGGTCCACTACCACCGACAAGATGGGTATGGGGTCCACTACAATCCACAAGATGGGTATGGGGTCCACTACCATCCACAAGTTAGGTATGGGGTCCACTACCACCCAAAAGATGTGAATGGGGTGCACTACCATCCACAAGATGTGTATGGGGTCCACTACCACCCACTAGAAGGGTATGGGGTCCACTACCACCCACAGGATGAGTATGGGGTCCACTACCACTGACAAGATGGGTATGGGGTCCACTACCACCCACAGGATGAGTATGGGGTCCACTACAACCCACAAGATGTTTACTGGGTTCAATACCACCCACAGGATGAGTATGGGGTCCACTACGACCCACAGGTTGGGTATGGTGTCCACTACCACACACAAGATGGGTATGGAGTCCACTACCACCAACAAGATTGGTATGGTGGTCCACTACCATCCACAAGATGGGTATGGGATCCCCTACCACCTACAAGATTTGTAAGGGGTTCATTACCACCCACAGGATGAGTATGGGGTCCACTACCACCCACAAGGTGGGTATGGGGTCCACTACCACCCACAGGATGAGTATGGGGTGCACTACCACCGACAAGATGGGTATGGGGTCCGCTACTATCCACAAGATGGGTATGGGGTCTACTACCCTCCACAAGTTGGGTATGGGGGTCCACTACCGTCCACAAGATGGGTATGGGATCCACTTCTACCCACAAGATGGGTATGGGGTCTACTACCACCCACAGGATGAGTATGGGATCCACTACCACCGACAAGATGGGTATGGGGTCCACTACCATCTACAGGATGGGTATGGGGGTCCACTACCATCCACATAATGGGTATGGGGTCCACTACCACCCACAGGATGAGTATGGGGTCCACTACCACCGACAAGATGGATATGGGGTCCGCTACCATCGACAGGATGGGTATGGGGTTCACTACCATCCACAAGATGGGTATGGGGGTCCACTACCATCCGCAAGATGGGTATGGGGTCCACTATCACCCACAGGATGAGTATGGGGTCCACTACCATTTACAAGACGGGTATAGGGTCCACTACCACCCACAAGATGAGTATGGGGTCCATTACCACCCACATGATGAGTATGGGATCCACTACCACCGACAATATGGGTATGGGGTCCACTCCCACCCACAGGATGAGTATGGGGTCCACTACCACCGACAAGATGGGTATGGGGGTCCAATACCATCCACATGATGGGTATGGGGTCCACTACCACCCACAGGATGAGTATGGGGTCCACTACCACCGACAAGATGGGTATGGGGGTCCAATACCATCCATAAGATGGGTATGGGGTCCACTACCACCCACAAGATGGGTAACAAATTTATCAATTTATGAAAAATATTGACAAATTTTAAGTTCCAAGTTTATACATATTGTGAATTTGAGTGTAAGTGTAGTAACATAAATTGGTAAATCATAAATATTGTAAGTTTAGAATCTCATGCATGTGTTTGGGGGGGGGCGATACCCTTGGTAAGGGAGAGTGGCAGGTAACCTTTGACGTTCTGCGGTTAACGTGGGGGGTGGGAGGGTCAAACCCACCCTCCAACATCTGGGCATAAATTTTTAAATTTTGCCCTGAGGGGCGAGTTTATTGGGGTGCGCCGCTCATCATGTGAGTAGACACACCGCCATAGCACCATGTACAACACTCCCCAATAGGAAGAAAACCCGCTGGGTTGTTCATCCTGTCACTTGTACCCAGACACAGCTGGGACTTGCTTTACTGTCTCAAGTGAACAGCTCCTCAAACAAGAAGATTAACATCTATCACCCCTTAAAAGCTTACGTTATCTGGCGGATGCAAAATCGGGAAATCTTTTAAGAACAGTATCAATATTTGACAAATAGTGTTTTCCTAACTCAAACAATGTGGGGTTTATTATTCTACACATACTTCTGATTTCTGTCAGGTGTTCACATTCACGTAGATAGTGGTCAAGGCGGTGTCCATCACTCTCACCACAGATTCTGCAACTTCGTCGATCAACTGTTGTTTCCATTCAATATCTCCATGGATATTTGTATCCAAGACGGATTCTCGCTATTACTGATTCTCTCCCTCGTCCTCCTCCTCTTCGGCCATAATGATTGGGATTGCCAGCTGCAACCATGTTGTACCATCGTATAGATTCACTGGTTTGTGCTTCTATCCTCCTTTCCTCAGTTACCTTGTCACGGTGATGTTGCCTGACAATACCTCTAATTTGAAGTAGATTCTTGGGTATGAAGTATTCAATATGGTCTCCTGCAGCGCCTTCAGCAGCCAGCACATCTGCTCGTTCATTCCCACACATTCCAACATGGGAGGGGATTCACAGAAACTTGATGACTCTTCCCTTATTGGTAAGTACTCCCACAGCTCTCTTAATTTCAGCGACTATTGCAAGATTTTCTGCCCGATTTTAACTTAGGCTTTGCAGTGCTGCTTTTGAATCGGTGCAAATCACTGCACCATTAGTGTTCCGTTCAAGAAACCTTAACGCCATAACAATGGCAGTTAGCTCAGCATGCGTTGAAGAGGCATAATTCTCAATACGTGGTTTTTCTTCATTTCTGCGTTGGAAAGTATTATCCTTATTACCGTGTATGCTGCACCAGCCCTGCCATTGACAGGATTAGATGACCCGTCAGTGTAGATTTGATCTAGTTCATCTCCGGCTTCTTTATAAATTTTCTCGAGATACTTGTACCTCATTTCTTGTGGTATCATGTTGGATTTTTTCGTTGCTATTTCATTGATGATGATCTTGCATGAGTCATCCTCCCAGGGAGGTAACCTCTCTACAGGCAGGAGCTCACGGGGTTGCTCAAGCAGGTGAAGCTCTTCAAGGTAGCAGACTGATCTGTGATGCCATTTTTTGCGTCTCCTGTGTCCCCCTGAAAGTAGCACAGAGCTCAGTTTTTTCTTAGAAATATCATTGTAATGGGGATCTCTGGCTATCCTAATTGCAAGCTTAGCATTCAGCTCCTGAATTCTGCTTTTAACACTGGGAAGGGACAACTCCTCTCGTAGATTAGACGTTTTGGCAGTTCTTGGAACTCCAAGAATGATTGAAATGGCTTCATTTTGAATGCTTTCAAGCCTTTTCATATCGCTTTGGGAGTAGGTGCACAGAACTGCTGCGGCATAGTCTATGACGGAACGCACATAGGCTGTGTACATCACTTTAAGCATGGCAATAGAGGCTCCATGTCCATTCCAGGTCATAGCTTTCAGTACCCTGAGTCGACTTTTGCATGTTCCTATGAGTTGATTGAGCTTCTCTTTCTTTCCCTTGTTAGAGCCAACAGTGACGCCAAGGTACCGACAGCGATCAACCCATTCAAGTGTTACACCATTAATTTGCAATTCTTCATTTGCTCTCCGCTTGTGATGGGAGTATGCCTTCGTCTTGTTTGTGGAGAGAGTGAAACCGAGCTCAATACATTTCCTTCCAAGGAGTTCAATGGACTGTTAAATTTTTCCCAAGGTGGGAGCTTGTATTAGGACATCATCTGCATTTCCCACTTGTTGTGTTCCTTCCGGAAAATCAATATTTGCAATGGCGTTCATAAGTACATTGAATAGTGTAGGGCTTAAGACTCTGCCTTTGGGGGGTCCCGAGTTCCATATTCATTGTTCTGGAGACTGCTCCATTGAAGAAAACCTTGGCTTTCCTTCCTGTGAGGTAGTCTTCAACCTATTTCATGAGTCTCCCCTTGACACCCATGCATGCAAGCTCATCCAGGATCGCAATCCCCTGTACTTTGTCGAAGGCTCCTTTGATGTCAACAAATTAAGAGTACCTAGCCGTGTCATTAGCCAAGTAATTAACTATACAATTTGCTGTGCTCCGTCCTTTAACAAATCCATTGACCCCCTCCCCTAACCTGCCTATTTTGTGCAACAGTCGATTTAGGATGATCCTTTCAAGCATCTTGCAAGTGTATGACACGAGACTGATAGGTCTGTAATTACCAGGGTCATTGGGCTTCGGTATGGGAACAATTATTGCGTGTTTCCATTGTGTGGGCAACACTCCACTTAGGAATGATTTGTTAAACAGGTGGAGCAGTGGATTCCCAGATACTTCACACAGTGCATTGAGTATGTCGTAGGTGACGCCATCTTCACCAGGTACTGTACTTTTACCCTTTTTCATAGCGCCCCTTACTTCTTGGGCATTATTGGTTCCCCATATTCGTCATCACTAGACAGTGCTCTTGTTATCCTAATTCTTCTGTCATCATGTCGCAGGAGCTGTTCTCACCTGATTTCTGCAGGGAGGGAGGAGGAGGATGCTGCATCACTCCACTTGTGAATTAGTTCCTCAGCCTTACCCAGTGGGGGTCTTTGTGCGCCGCAGGCCGGGTTCTGCCCCCCTTAGCTATCTGAATTTTTGCCCACACTTGTCTTGCAGATGTTTC